>NC_061112.1:40440426-40655056 GCF_002878395.1 Capsicum annuum | reverse complement strand
TGATCACATTTTCCAATTTACATGGACTCTTATACGATCACATGACTAATTTAAGCTCATTTAATTTTATCAAATTCAATTAATTATTTTTTATTAATTAATTATTCCCCTTTTTCACAATATGCTACTATGGGGAATAAACCAATACGATATATTATTGACAAGGTTTGTTGTCTATAATTTATACTGGACATAATCGATAGCCCTCAAATCAATTTTATTTGTTTAATTATTTACATTTTTGACTATGTACTAGTGTTTCTTTGATTGTTACACCAACCCGTATATACCTAGAAATGACCGAGTGTCGATCAATACGGTCTATCACCTACCCAACGCATGAGAAGGCATCAATTATATTGATGGTCTATGAATGATGTCCAGCAGTAACAAAGTTTAAATATTAAAATTTTACAACGGTAATAAAGTACATGTCAAATCACATCCAACAATAATATCTGACTTCCTTTTTTGTATAAAAGGAAGGACAATTCTTGTTTTAACACTCTCATTTTTTTGGCTTTATTTTTTGTTTATTTTTAAATAACTACAATGTCTCAAACATCTCAAACAACAAATACAACAATGTCCGACATATGTTGTTGTGGCAATCTGGCTATGTTGAGGACACCATGCACCGATTCAAATCCAGATCAAATATTCTTTAACTTTTCGTTGAAAAAGTGAGTGATACTCTTTTTTTAAGTGACTTGTGGAAAACTCACCGACGAGCAACCCATCGACATCAAATTTTCAAGGTGCTTCAAAGTTTTAAATACTACAAAGGCTTCAGAAATCTAAATAAAATAGAGATCTACTCATGACATTGTTAAATGAAGTAGAAGAACAAAGGGATTACTGAAAAGGATTACGAAAAGAAATCGAAATGGAGATAGATCAACTAAATAACAACTTGATTTTGGCAAGAAAAAGAGAATTACCTAAAGAAATCATTGTGTGATTTGTTGTTGTTGATGTCTTTCTGAAAAGGGGTAATAAGGATGTAGGAAAATGAATATATAGATTTATGGTTTCATAAATCAACTGTGGGTGCAGTCTATAATTAATAGAGAATCACTTCTATAGCATTTATCATCGACCTCAATAAACTATGACAGTATTTGAATTGTTAACACAATGCAATACATAAGAATAACTTTTTATGTATGATTTCTTAAATCGATCATGGGTACGGTCTATAAATTATAGAGAATGACTTCGATGATATTTATCATCTACATCTATAAATTAGTACAATAACTGAACTGGTAACCCATTGCAATCAACTTTTTAATCTAACAAGACAATGAAATAATAGAACATAATTTCATCAGTAAATGTCATCATTTCTTTGCGAAATATATGTAATTCAATTATCCATAAAAATCAAATCAAGCCACCAAACTAGTTGTTATCATCATTGACTTCTTTAAGAATGCGCATCATATCCACTTCATATTCTTCATCTTTTTTCTCATCTTCTTCTATTTCTTGTTCTTCTCATTTTCAATCACTTCTTCTTCATCAACTTCCTTCTTTTTTTACTATTCTTCTTCTTTTGATTTCATTTAACCATTTTCTTCAGTTTTATCCATATTTTCTGCTTCTTCTTCAACTGTTATCTCCTCTTCTTTTTCATTCTTATCTTGTTTATCTGCTTCTATCTCCACTTCCATTTCTTTTTCTTTCCTCTCTTCTTCTCCTTTTTCATCTGCTGCTGTAATGCCAGTTACTACGACAGGAAGTTCTTTGAGATTTGCTTGATGTCGACTACAAAGGGGACTGTCGACGTGCCTTGTATTGTTTTTAAAGGATAAAAAAAATTAAGCAAGAAAATTAAATTGGAAGAAAATGATTACCTTCATCTTGTTGCTTTTTTTTGTTATTCTCTATTCTCTTCAGCCTCTCATCACTAATAGGAGAAGAAATATCGATAATATTTTTCTCGTACAAAGCAACGCGCTCACATATGTCTTCATAATTAGAAGTGTCTGGTGCTATTTTAATTCCACTTGAACTAGTATGATCACAATCATATGCAAGATATGGGACATAATTATGGCTACCCAAATCTTAGTCTTTGTCTGCGACCTCCACTAATAAAGCAAGGATAGTCACGCCTTTTAATTATGTCTTCAAGGTATCGATAGACGTGTCCTTAACTTTATTCGTGTATGGGTTAAATGTTTTCATGTAGGTCTACTCCATCTCACAGACAGTCGGGGTAAGGTACGGGTGAACAATCTATAAAAAATTTCAATTACATGTCATTCACTAATTTAATAATATTATTATCATATTATAGTTAGTACACTTTTACCTTTGTGTTGTTTCCTTTGTACTTAAATAGTAGCCTTCCATAATGTTGTTGCTCTTCGACGTGTGCCATCTAAGAAGATGGGAATGAGCAAAGGAGAATCCACATAGGTAAGATTCTAAAATAAAATCATAAATAAATCTACAGGTCTATGTATTATTACATAAATATGTAAGAGTCTAAAATAAATCCATATGATGGTAGATTACAAGTACTACAAACGCCCAGGGAAAGTCGTATAAAGTGTAAGATACATTTCTCCTCTTTACGAACTCTTTTTTCTGCTTGGTCAAATCAATCTTCTTTCTCAAATAGCTTAATATCAGCCCAACTGACTCTTTTTCTCATGGATAATTCTCAAAAATGTAAATCAGGCGTCATCTTAATGTGGTCTGAATCCACTTTCTTGGATGTGTCCTTTGACATCAGTATTGAGTGCATGAGCCAAAATAAAGAGAACTTCAACTTTTACTGATTAATCAACCTAGTACCTTTGATTAGGCTAATCAGCCTTGCAATAGTAATATTTTTGTTCTTCATCACCTTAAAATGAAAGCTTTGGCCATTTTGGAGGACTTTCTTCATTTTTGATTCACGTGGATATGCTTAATAATTGAGCCCAGTAATCAGAGGAAATTAATATAAGCCGAAACAAGTTATCTTACCGTTCACGTAGAACCAGTTATCTTACCGTTCACGTAGAACCAAATTTCTTATGGTGTTTTATTATTTTTGATACGTCATAGCAACACATAATAGACCATATGTCCATTAAACATAAAATATTCTAGCATATGTCTCAAGTGTCCAAAACTAGTCTTCTTAAATTCAACATACAACTTTTGTTTAACTATAATCCTTCTAAACTCTCGATAAACTGCCATTCTTGGTCTCACAAAATTTTTTATAGGAAAAGAACCTAACTCATCCATCCAAATTGTTATGTCGTACAACTCAATGTAGATACCTCTTGCGCAAATCAGCAAGGATAGGGGATTATCCTCCTCCCCATCTCCACTACCTATCTGCCCTCATCTTCACAGTAATCACTTTTACTTTCACTTTTCCTTTTACTTTTCCTTCATTGTGCTCAACATCATCACTTTGATGTGCACTTTTTCCTTAAATTTGTCAATCTTAACAATGATTTTTGATTTCCAACTTAGATTCTTCGATTATAACATTTTTCCTCTTCAAAGTTTTGAAAACTTCTTTGCTTTTTCTCTTCCTAATGCTATAAGCAGTGGAAGAAGACCTTTTGATTGGTTTATAAACTTTGACCATTTAGATCTACAAGAGAAAAAAAATCTATAGTGGTCGATTTGTCCACCATTGATCTATTAAAATAAATGGGAGAACACAACAAAAACAAATCTGCAATGGTCGATCTATCGACCACTAATCTATTGAGAAAAATGAGAAAATGCCTTCGATCAAATATGCAAATTAAGTTCCAACTTCTCTAAATATTAGAAGTACAACTCGTAGAAATAAGAACAACATTAAAATGGGTCTAATTCAGTAAAAAATTTCAAAATCAATATAAAATATAAATACAAAAATTCAAAATTTTCTCACCATTATCCAAAGAAAAACAAAATTAAACATATGGAATCAAGAATATTTATTAAAAATACTCAGATTTTGACTAATTCAATGAAGAACAATGTATTTTTTTTTATCAAAATCAAAGAATGACTACACAAAACGAAATTGAAAAAAAAAATAAAATGGATCCAAAACTGATTGGGGAAGAAGGTTAAACATACCTAGCATGAGAATATAAAAAAATTTGACTTGGAGAGGAATAATCGAGCAAAACGTTTCAATTGACTAAAGCTATGAAAAAAATTGAGAGAAGAAGAATATTTTAAGAGAGAAAAAAGTTGTTGAATTTATTAAATGAATTTTAAAAAGGTTTGAATATTTAATAAATATATAAAGGGACCATATTGTATTTTTATAAATTTATATTTTATTTTCAACTTTTAAAAATGTTAAAGAGGTCCATGACCGCACAAACCTACCCCATTTTTTTTCTTTTTCCAAACCCTAACCCTAGAAAATAAATGAAAAAGAAATTTAGTGGGTATCTCTCAAATTAATTTTTCATAGAGGCTATTTTTCAAAATATTCTCGACTGTCTAGTTCACTTTAATTATCCTAACAAACTAACTAAATTGCACAGTTAATCTTATTAACTATAGCATAATTAAGCTAGGATAATCTCCCCCCCCCCCCACTCAAATTTGAGGTGTCAATGCACTGCCAACTTGCCAAGGACATAAATATGTTTGAGTACTTTGAGATCCTTAGTAAGTATGCCATTTAGTTGATGATCTATTGGAATGTGTTGCAAATGAATAAGCCGTTAATGTTGTTTATTCCTCACAAAGTTATAGTCAACTTCAATATGCTTGTTCCTTTTCTGAAACATAGAATTTTTGATTGTATGTATGATTGCTTGACTATCGCCAAAAACTAGAATAGGCTTTGAAGAATAAATATCAACTTTGTGAGTATTCTATCCACCCAGACCAGTTCTCATGCTACCTTCCTAATAGATTTTGTACTCAATTTCAGTTGATGATAATAAGATTGTATCTTGCTTCTTAGACTTCCAGTTCATAGAAGTATAATTAAGGAACATAATGTAACCACATACAGTGTAATTCCCCAAAATTTTTCCATGAGCAAAGTACTCCGAGACTAGTTTAAGCTCAGAAAATCAAGCCTTAAGTCCCTTGAACCAAGCTAAATCATTTGGAATGCCTTATGATACTTAAAAGTGAGCATCAGATGAAATGATTGGTCATGTGATGCAATCGAGTAGCCCTAATATAATACCTGCACCACGGAACTCCGTTGAGGAGCTCATTATCATGTGCATGTGATAGAGTGTGCAACGCACAAGTTGGTGTTGTAAGATGAAGGGTATGGCGCACATCCCTCCCACAATGTTATATTTTTAATTTTTCATTTTTTATTAGGGGTAAAATGATCCTTTCTATTTTAAAAACTGTCTATCCTTTATAAAATACAACTCAAAACGTCAGAAACCGTTATACTTTCAAATCAAAATCCTCTTTTGCTCTATCAAGCTCTCAACCTTCAAGTTCGAAGAGAAATCAAGCTAGGGCTCAAAATCCAAATAATTCCTTCTTATCATTCATCTACGAGATACATAAGAGCAAAACTTTTCATGGGGAACTCCATTATCTCCCACAATTAAGTCATTATTCCATGTTAATTCTTAATTTCAAGCTAGGTTTTAAGATTTAAATATTATAAGGTATTGTTCATAAATCTTGTTGCAATTTTCTTTGATATGCCTTGAGTATTACAAATTATTTCT
The DNA here is from genome assembly GCF_002878395.1 of Capsicum annuum. Taxonomy (NCBI): domain Eukaryota; kingdom Viridiplantae; phylum Streptophyta; class Magnoliopsida; order Solanales; family Solanaceae; genus Capsicum; species Capsicum annuum. Next base: position 40,649,384 of record NC_061112.1, on the reverse strand, counting down.
CTAGTGAAGGACATTTTTTACTTTAACTTTAATACCTATATCCAAGATTTAGTTTTCACATAAATCCCATGACTTGAAGGTTTAGTTCATTCTTTAATAGATTCATCTATAGTCTTATTATAAAGTATGTTCAAAGGTAGAAAGTTCATAAAATGTTGATAAGATTCTTATGCGTAATGGCATGGCTTGACAATTAAAAGAATTTTTTGTATCTCAAAAAGTAAAAGCAAGTTATAATGATTTAGCTTTAAGGTTGTTCGAGGAATATTTGTTCTTGATACAATATTTTAGAGGCTATCATGATTCTTAGAAAATATTTTAAAAACTATATTATGAGCAACTATAATATTATTGTAGGATTATTAAGCACCAAGTTAGGTATGAGTCCGAGGTCATTTTTCCAACAACTACGTCATCACCATAGATTTTGCCTTTGGGAAAAGATTTAGCTCACAATTTATGTTTCTTCTTACACCCTGGCATAGTGTAGGATGTCTCTTCTCAATATGCACAAGACATTGGACTCTATGTTGCTCACATGGTTTATATCGATTAAGAGAAGCTCCCCAAAATTAGAAAGTCTTCATATTTATTCAAGTTACTTATTAATTATGATGATTGTACTAAAGTGATTTTATTATAGCTATTTAATTAATTACCTTTGGGTTTGTAGTCCGTGAAGTTTACAATTTAATTCTTTATATGTTTTAATATTTTAAATAACTCATTCATTGTACTACTTTAGTCCCGACAACTTTGAAGAAAAGATTAGTAAGTCTTTTGTTCTATACCTCCTTACTCATGTTATCAGTTATGATTTAATTCAAATATTTAGTCTATTTTAGTTTTCAGTTAGCTCATGGTACTGTTTTAATATACCAATGTACATTTCAAGAATTGACCAATCTTTTTGCGCTATATCATTTTATGATGTAGATCCTGGCATACAAATTTAGGATCACAACCAAACCTTTTACTAGACTCCTCAGTATCAGTTTGTAGTGAATCCTCTATACATCTAGAGGACTTGGTTATGTTTTCTTCATAGTCTTACCTAGTTAGTTTTAATAGATTTATCCTGGGAGCTTATCCTGATTGACTTAGTCAGTCATGTTTAGAAGCTTCATTAGACATGTTATTTTTAAACTTTCAGGTTGTCTTATAAAATAATTTTTTTATCGGATATTTAGACCAAGTATTTATATCTTGCTTTTAGAAGTTTAAGTCTAGTTAGCTGTCTGTGAGGTTTGAAAAAATAAAGTTTATGAGAAGTTTGCTATGCTAAGGGTCTTCTTAAGATCATTCATAGTTCTAAATATTGGATCACGTGGAGGGTATAGCCTTGGAGTGTGACACACAGACCTCTTTGATTTAGGACAAATATCCTAGTCTGAATCACAATGAGCAGTAATAGTTCAACTTGGTTTGTTAAATAAGAAGAGACCCAAAAAAGGTTTGATTTGAGATACCACAACACATGTATTAAAATAATAATATGTGATTCTCTTGGGGCCTACATAAATTGGTTGAGATGTTTCACACTATATGCAATATCCAACATCTTTTAAAATCAGTTTTCCATAGGAAGTTTTATCTAATAGTAGCTTCCTATCTACAACATAAAGTCTTTCAAGAGGTACAAGTGGAGTAGAGACTGTAGTGTAATTCATGCAGTCAAATTACTTGATAAGATTATTTGTGTGCTTCCTTTGTGACTCTAAAACTCCATTGGCATCATAATGAATTTCCAATCCCAAAAAGTAATAAAGTTTTTTCTAAGGCCTTGATTTTGAATTGACGATGGAGAAATTATTTTAGTTATTGAATTTACTTCATATCATTGTATGTGAGGATTATATCACTAACCGATACAACAAGAAAATCATGGAGTTGTTAGTTTTCATGTAAAATATATAATAGTCACTTGCTGAGACTGTGGAACCTTTGGAATGCAAAGATTCAGTTAAATTATCATATAATTTCCCACATGCTTACTTTAAATCATAGAGTGACCTTTTTAACTTACATACTGGCTTCTCTTGAGTTCTATCAAAACAAGGTGGGATCTCCATTTACTTATCTTCTTTTATATCACTATGCAAAAAGTATTATTAACATCTAACTAGGATAAGGGCCAGTTTATTTTCATTTCTAAACTAAGCAAAATTCTGACAGTGGTATTCTTAACCATTGGAGAGAATGTCTCAGTGTACTCTACATCCTATTACTGAGTAAAAAATTTGACAAAAAACCTAGATTTTGTACCTTTCTACACTTTCATATTCCTTGTGCTTGATGTTATATACAAACCTACAATGTATGGCTTTCTTGTAGAAGGTAATGGGACAAGATCTTATGTTTGACTTCCATGCAATGCGTCACATACTTGTGTCATTGCAGTTTGCCAAAATGTATTCAATACTTCCTCTTTATAAGAAAAAGGCTCACTATCAAGTAAGATGCTTCACATTACTTGTTGACAATCCTAATAAGATAAGATGAGAAAGTATAAATGTCTTTAAAGTCAATATTATGGAAGGGTGAATATGCAGACAAGGATAGACCTAGAGTTAAAGTAGATTTTAGGTTAAGTAGTTTATAGTGACATTCTTTTAAGTAAGTAGGATAAGTATCTGGCGTAAATTACCATCTAGGAGAAAGTGGTGATTGAACAACTATAGTCTGTGAGATGATGTTTTCTATAAAACATATTTTCTAAGAAAGATTGATACTAATAGATTGAGGTGGAAGTTCCTGGTAGGAAAAATTCGGTAGTGATGATTCCTCATTATTGTGTTTAAATTCAAGGGAAATATGACCAATAGTTCCTCTTACATTTAGTTGAGAAGTATTTTTATGGTGTGTGACAGTGTTCAGATCACTCACAATATCAAGATGGAATTGATTAATTTCAAAATAAAAGAAAAAGCAAAATAAGTAGGTGATATATGAAAAGGGAAAATATGCTCATGAAACAATACATTTCTTGAAACATGTAAATTCTTTGTCTTTATGTCTAGAACTTTTTATCCCTCTATGTCAAAGGGATATCCTAGGAAAATGTGAGATGTAGCTCTTGGATTAAATTTATCCTTGTGTGTGTTGAGACTTATGGGAAAACAAAGGTATACAAAATTCGTACATCGTATTGTATCCTCAGAGATAGTGTGAATTTGATAAAATGTATATAATATGGTTATGGAGGATCGAGTACTATGCCAATATAGAAATGGATATTGATACTACTTATTTATGGAGGATCAGGTACTCTGCCGATACAATACATGGACTTAGATTGTCCTATGCAAGCCATGATTAGTTAGGTAGAAATAAGTCCCTTAGCATATACGTATAGATTAGTGTTAATTTTAAGAGATTGTGTGGTTTAATATGCTGATAACGAGCTAATGGGGTTCTAATTGTGAGGTTGAGAAGGATAAAGTAATTACATATGGTATTATTATTGATTTTATGGTTGTTTACGGTATGGTTGATACTCTTAATGGTTACATGACTCATTTGGAAGTATTATTTGGCCCATCATTAATGTATTTATTGATTCGTTAAATGCTTGCTATGTGTTGATGCTTGTCTACTTGTTATTTTATTTATGTTTTATACATTCTATCAAATTGAGTTGAATAATGATACCTATCTGTACATAGTGGATTGTACTGATACAATTATGTACTTTCTTTTGTTGAGTTGAAAAAGTATTTCAGAGGCTCAGATACAACCTCATCTCTAGTGTTTGATAGTTGATCCTACTCCAAGGGTGAATACTCCATCTCCAAGATGCCATGGATCATCATATTAGTTCATGTCGTTCTTTGGGGCAGTGAAACACTCTTTAACTTTCTTTATTTTGGATATTTCTTTTAGATATATTTTTTTATTGTAGAAGTTCTTGTATGATGAGTTTATAGCATAGAGATTTTAATAGGCAGTTTGTTTGATTTTTGCATTAATAATGATTAGTTTTTGATTCATTATCATTTAGTTGATTTTTATGAAAACCTCATGTTAATATTGACTTAATGGTTGGGTAATGGTTTGGGTTTGATGATTCTCCAACCAAAACATTAGTGTAGTTGTCACTCACGACCACTTCGCTTGTTGACTATATGTTGGTTACTTTTGGTAGAGTATATCATAAGTATATTTGTTTTTCAGAATTGTAGTGGGTAACCTATTAACCAGACAAATGGTAAAGAAGATGTAATTCCCCTAGTATTAAAAGGGTCATTTGGATTGATACAATAGTGCTTTTTTTGTTTTAAGTAAATGCTTGTGTTTTATCTCTATAAAACTATTTTGTTGTGGTGTTTACGGACATGTTTTCTTATGAATGATGCCTTTGGACGGTAAAAGATTTCTTGTTTAAATATTAACAAACTCTAGGACATTATCAAACTTGAAGGTTTTGATTTTAGTAGAAGATCGAGTTTCTAATCAACACCCAACTTACACTTTGAATCAAAGATAAAATGGTCGTTGCCAGGTAATGTAACCCAACTAAGGTTAGGGTTGAACCCAAGGGAATACATGGAATTATATCTCTCGTTTGCTTGAACTAACGGGTACTGAGGAAAGTAAATAGGGGGTTTATATTAGTAATATCAACAAGTAAAAGAACTCAATTTTGGTTGTAATAAGTCAGAGACGAACACTAGCACTGTATTCCCTCTAGATTCTCAACTCACTAGGTTTATCATGCTTTTTTGAACCAATCCTATATCTTGGATATAGAATATGATAAGTTATGTACCATCAACTGTCTTGTGAACTCATTGACAAATTTTACCCTTTAACTTTTGAGTCTCAAGATGTTACATTACTAACCTTTATCCTAGATCTTAGTTAACTACACGTTTTGAGTTTTAAGTTATTAGATGATATATAACTGTCTTACATAGATTGACTTATTATTCTAGATCTATAGTAAATCTTGAAATTACTGTTGGGATTATCTTTTCCTAATTACTACTCTTTTTTTTGAAGTATTTAGTGATGTACTAGTCTGGATCTTAACATTTGCAACCGCTAAGAAATCTATTAAACTGAAGGTAACTATAATACATGCAAGAATACTGGTTTATAATAACTTAGCACTTCCTCTACTTTGTCAAACTTTCAGGGTTCCCACAAACTTAGCTAAGGTCTTTAGCCTCTCATTGTTGTGAAACTAACAAAAGAATTCATAACTAAAGACATTCAAACAATATCACAACAATCAATGAATAAAACCCAATGTTTGTAAATGAATTATCAACAAAAATCAAGGACAAAGTAATCCCAAGATAAAAATTTAATATTGGAATCAAATATATATTTGTAAGTATATAGAGTGTGTCAACTAACTAAATACATCAAAAGAGTATATATATGTTACAAGGGAACCCTAGGAAATAACTCCAAAATGAAGAAGGAAAATCAATATCTGTGGCCACCTACGATCTATAAGTGGCACTTACGGTCCTTAGGTGGTCCACGTAGGTGGCCAACTTTCTCTTGCTTCTCCTGAACTCTCTAAACTTTGCCTCTCTTGCACCTATGAACCGTAGGTTCCCCTCCGTAGGTGACATAGTCTTTTTCCTGCACTTTTATGTCTCTGGATCTCCAAGTTATAAAACTTCAAATTTCAAATTTCATTTCTCTATTTCAAAATAGTCCAAAAACCCGAGTCCTAAAAAAATAACAAAAACACATCATATCTAACAAAACAACCTAATTAACTTGCCTATTTTCATCGTTTTAACCGTCGAAAGTTCTATAAACCCATAGCACATCAACACCATCAACTTAGAATGTTTGTATGTCTTCAGGAAACACAATAAAATTAAAAAATAATGACGCTTAACTAGGATAACTCTTAGCTATCTAAGGCAGCAAATCAAAACTTTAAGCTCAAAATTACTACCCCCTCTTGTTTTATTAATTCAAAACTAAAGGTGTGTAAACATGATGCATAACAATGTGACCCAAAGAAATCAAGGTATGACATTAAATTAGCAACAGACAACCATGCATACATAAAAGTTACACTACTCAGACAAGTAAGCAGATAGCAATATAACCTATGTGACCTCATAATTTAGGAGTCCCACTCACTTATATGGAATAATGCATGTCAATATGGGGATGGTCAAGAGACACTCACGCTCAAAAGAGAAGTTCCACCAATTCACATCAAAGATCATAGGATTGCTCTTATTTTCTTTACCTTGGTTTTCAAGCAGTCAAGTTAGGACCAATTTAGAACTTTATTCGGCTTGTAATATAGGCTTAAGGGCTTGTATGGTACTTGTGGACGCATTTAGTTACTAAACCTCCCTGAGACTGCACAACTTTGGGGTATACTCAACCAATTTTCTTTTTATTCCATCCTTATTTCTCTTTTTTTATTCTTTTTATTGCATATTCAGGTTGAGTGTGGTTTCTTTATTCTTTCCTTTTCTTTAAATTTTTACCTTTTTTCATATTTTTATTTTCTTTTTCAACGATATCCAGATCATTTTTCTCTTAAGTTACTCTTCTTCATACCCACTTAACATTACACACCCCTATGATAGCCACACCAACATAAGCAATTTTATTTAGTTAAGGTGCAAAATATCCAAGGAGGATCATGATCAAAATAGGTCATTGTAACACAAATGGGAATGTGAGAGGTGTAATAAGAAAATAGGCTATAAGGCTAAAAAATTGGGATCAAGGGATATTTATTCAAATATGAAAGGTCATTCAGGCTAAAAGTGGACTATTATAAAAAAAGGACTACAATTCTTTCATTACCAACAATCCTACAACCTAGGCAAGACAAATCGAGTAAGTTCTGAATTTAACACACAAAGGGAACTAAGTAGCATCTCAATCACACATTGCACAAAGTCACATCACAAGCTAGTGGCTATCCTGTTCATGCACAAGTTAGCCATGATTATCATGTCCCTAATCCTAATCCCATAACAAGATCCATAATGGTCATACATATATACATTCACACAGTTCTAAAAAATAAAATTTTTGAAGGGGTATCATTTTCTCAAAATACCAACAAAAAAAACATATCAACTGCCCTAGATACAAAAAAATCTCCTAAATAAATAAAAATAAAACACAATATGAAACAAAACACATCACGACACAAAAATTAACCTAGACATACAAGTTCTACATTGATACCACGGCCGACAGAAAAAAGCACGAAAATAAAAACTCGTGGCGGCTATGGTATACCCCACTTCTAACAAAAATATTATGCACTGTACCAAGTGTACATAAATAATATAAATCAAAGAAATGAGGACATACCGTGGTCTCTTTAGGCGTCCGTGTTATGATCATCTCCTGGTAAGGGTATCTCGACTAGTGAAGGTGGTGGTGGTAGTGGATCAGTACTTGACGATGCACCTGCAACTATCTCGACATGTCTCTACCTAAAAACAAAGTCAATCGCCACTGAATCATAACTATCCTATTTTAGGGCTCAGTCAAATGGTATATCGGGATCCTGAAACTCCAGCTCTCAGCCTTTCTTGGTCCTAACTATGACTGTCTCCTTATCCTTCATGAATAAGTCAAAGCACTTAGGTACATAAGGAGGTGTGGGTTGAAAAACTAGAGGTATAACTTGAGGTATGGTTGGAATGATGCTCTCAGTGAGAGAGTGTATCTCTACCCTTAGTATGGGCACCTTCTCTCTAATCTTACCCAATTTGGGCGCCTTAATATTACTGAATTGGGATAAACCTCGTCCCTTAAAAGAATCTATACGGGGATGTACCTTAGTTCAAAACTTTGACATCTTAGCCATGTGTACAGCTAGTAATGTCATCTCCAACGCCTTATGTATTGTCTCGACCAAAGGCTAGATCTTAACATACAATGATGCCACCTTGACCTTAACATTCTCTAGATGGACTATGGTAACTCTCTGACTATCTACTAAGCTCTAAAAGAAGTCATGGGATACAAAAACCATACCTGATACAACAACGGTAGTAGAGGGGTGGGGGCAATATTGATGTCCAAACTGGCTCTAAAGAGGAAATTGGAAATGAAATGGATGTTGCTAGGTTTGCCTCACTCTATGTACTCATCTCAAGGCCTTTCTATACTCCCCTATCTTAAATTCCATTCTAATATCTGTATCAACTTCCTCTATAGAAATAGGCTTCATAGGGATTGATCGGCCTTCATACTAGGTAGGAATTAGTATTGAAGGTGTACAAGTCCTTCTTGAAATGATCGGTTTTATTGGATCCTTGATTATACTTTTACAGGCCACGCCCATCTCCTTTACTCTTACATAAAAACTAAGAATATCTGGCACATTGGCCTTATCACATAGTAGTTGTACTAAACAAGGAAAAATTAATATAGTCATCTCCACAAATGTCCTCTCCTGAATCGCATATCTAATGATGGTCGCAAAATTAATATCATAACTAGTAGTCATGCTTGTAATTAGTTTTGAACCATCCCACACAAGCAGATTATGCTCTACAGTCGAATATAATTGATAAAGTAAGAATAGCCACCAGAACTTTACGGTGAAATTTAACGTCATCTTCTTAGTCACAGTTGGCCCCTCAATCTATAGGGCTTCCACACCAAGAGGTGAAATATAACTAGAGATCCATATCACCATACCAATCTATGTTCATCCTCTGTCATGGTCCATCCATCATGCGCCAATCTCAAATAGTGATCACACATAGCTGTAGATGTAAAAGATACATAATATGGGCTTAAAAGAGCTTAGTGGATGGCCGCCACTAAATTATTAAACCTGACACCTCTTATGAGCACCTTCTCCAACTAGAGCTGCTCTATATTCCTACTAACTATAGGCATAGGCAAAGATACTCCAGCGTTGTAGGAGGCATAAAACTCCCCACACCAATGCTTAGTTATACGAACCTAGGGGTCTAGTCATCCACCCCAGATGATACCTATAAAATGCATCCCTACAATAATGGTGTTCTATCCAACCCAAATAATTCTCTCTCTCTTCTTTTAAATGGCCCTCTTGGGTTGGCAAGTCTTGTTCATAAAACTATCTCTCCCATATAGCAGCTAAAGCCCCTTTATATACCATCTTGGGTTTACCTCATCAATAAGCTCAGCAAATATATGCATAGGGCTAGAGGCCTGATCAATTTGAGCTAGTGGCTCTATATCTTTTCTTGCCACCTGATATGACCGTAAGTTTATTCCCTCCTTAGACTAGGGTATGACTGATGATTGCTCCGAAATTGTTGCGTCTAACTCATCCTCATCTTGTGACCCCTCCTCGGACTGAGGGTACTATGTAAATCCTATAGGAGGTGACTCAGACTCTACCTCATCCTTATCATCATCATTATCATCACCCTCATTATCCTTATAATTTCCCTTCTCAGACTAGGGAGAATCTTGTAGTAAATTCCTAGCCTTCGTAATCCTTGGTATGGGTACTGGGCTATGGATCCATGGTTGAGCTCTACGATAAGTAGAAGTAGGCTTTCTGCCCTACTGTGAATGGTCTGTAAGTAGTATGCCCAAGGTATCTCTAATGATAGTATTTGTTGCACCATGATTCTGGGCTCTAGTCACTGGTTGTGTCACTCTATTCGGTATTGCTATGGTTCGAGGAAGCAGGTACTCCTCCTCCAAGCTACTACACTCGAAAGAGTCACACCATCGCCTAGAAGGTCTAGTGTTCTTATTTGGTACCATGTGTACCTGAAAAACCAAGTGTTAGTATCTAAAATATAGTGAATTGCTACAAAAAGGGAAGAAAAATTCAAAAATTCAAAAACTTCAAATTTTCCCAGAATATTACATCCCAAAAAATTATACTCAGCCCAAACAAATCCAATATGCACACATACCACTATAATTGACTTTTTCAATACAAACTAGCCTGCAAACTTTTGGGCTTCCTCTACCATTTCAATTCTTCAATTCCATTTGGAGCATGATCATAAAGTTTAATTTGAGAACAATGCACTACTTTAGGATTTTTAAGTTAATTCAAGGATCCTACAAACAAGTTTGTTGATTTTTACATATATTTCATGACAATAAACATACCAACTCTCTTATTTCAAGTTTAGCATAAGATACTACTATTAGGAGCCAAGAATATTACCATTTCTTTGTAGAATCAGAAGTAAATTATGAAAGGGTGAAGTGAAACCTGAGTCTGACTACGTACTTTGTGCTTTTGACCAAGTTGGTACTGAGAACAAGTCTTGTTTTAGCCTTTATTCAAGTGTAGGGAAGTGAGGTATTTTGAATTTATAGAGGAAAGAAGAAAGTTTGAGGATTTACATGTTTAAAGTGAGTTAGGAGGCTTAAATAAGCAACATTTCTCGATTTAGGGTTAGGTAGGGTCGGGGGGCGCCCAGATTTTTAAACAAAATTGGGCCCAAAAATTTTCCACTTACGGTACCACTACGGACCGTAGGTGGCCACTTTTTCCTCTTCTTTGGATTTGTTATTCAAACACTTACTGCATTACTTATGAAGTCATAAGAGGTATTTACAACCTCATAAGTATTTTCACATGTTCAAGTCCATAAAATTCCAAAAAATCCTCAAAATTCCATCTTAACATCTAACGCCCAACTTACCTAGCCCACGTGGGATTTATGACCTTCATGATTTGGTCACAATGTCCACTTGCCTGGAATGTCATGAATCAAGTAGTGTATTATAGTGTTCTAGGTTGTTCCTCATGCTACCGTACATACAAACAAGAAAATCAAACATGAATACTAAAATAATTGGTTTCCTACCACACAATGCTTGAATTAAGATCGCGGCATGACATGGCTAAGATGGTTACTTAGACTTCACCGATGAGTTTCCTCCCATGCAGTGCTTGATTTAACATCGCAACATACCATGGGTACCTTGACCACTCAAAATTCATCAAGGAACCCAAGGGAATAATATCCAGGATCATTAACACAATTTATAACCGATACCACCCTCATGTCAGTAGGATGCTTCATAGTTCTTCGGACGTTAAAGGAGACTTCTTTAATATTGACTTTGAACATGAATTCCCCATTTTCCATGTCAACCATCGCTTTACCCACGGCCATGACCTATCTTCCAAATATAATGGGCATCTCGATGTCAACCTCACAATCTAAAATGACAAAGTTGTCTTGAAAAATAGATTAATCAGCTTTTATCAACAGCTGCATAGTAGTGTGATTTAAAAGGCTTAATCATAGTTTCTTGTATATGACAGCGACATCAACTTTATGCTTGATCCTAAGTCATATTATACTATGGAAAATCTAGATGTCCATATAGTACATGGGATCGTAAATACACCTAGATCGTATTTTTTTTGCGCAAAAGATTTGTAAGTGACTGCATTGAAATGGTGAAATCCACCAACATCCTTAAAACTAGTTGCTCGCTCTTTGTCAATAATTCTTTCATACCGATATCAGGGTTGTATCTTTCATACCCAAGCATCTGCTCCACAGCCTCAAGGAGAGAGGTGTTCAAACTCAGATTTTATAAAATCTCAATGAATCACTTGAACTTTTCTTCCTCCTTCTTCTATTTTAATCTTCGAGGAAAATGTAGGGGCAATCATGGAATTTCCTTCACTATGGGATGATCAACCTTACCCTTACCATTATCCTCCCAGCACTAACATCAATATTTGTCACCTTTTCTGACTCTACGGTAGGTGTCTCATCTACCACAGTACTATTATTCTTTAGCACATACTAGTAGGCAATGAGGGATCAACAGTAGACTTACCACTTTGAGTTATAATAGAGAGAAAATGATCATCATTTCTTGGATTCTGAACCACGTTGCTTATAAGTATAACCGACTACCTCTGATTTAAAGTAGTAGATATATATCAAAACTATATCTCTAACTACTTGATTGCAGTCGCATGAGAATCAACCTTCTAGGTCAGACCTAAGATATCGGCCATAATTTCCTTAAGTCATATTTCTCGACTTTCTTGACCCTTAACTAGTTTGGAAAACAATAGCTCTATTCTTGATTCCATATCACGATTACCCATTGGGACATACCTGTCTCCCTTCTCTTTGCAGTCATCTTTTTTCCTCCAGTCACTATCATATTCTTTACTGTGATCTATATATCTATCTCCATAACAGTTCCAACCTTGGTTTCCTTTTCCTTTTGTTCATAAACCTGCCAATTTATTATTAGGATACTTAGCCTCCTCTTCCAAATCAAACTCATATGCTCTGAAGGTTGAACCCTGTGTACCTACTGTATTTACCTTATTTGAATTCACTATTGTGAACTACTTAGTCAGTAACCCAATATTTGTCCTCAACTGTATAATATCTTGCACTATAGAATCATCCACTACTCTATGGTCAACAAAAAATTCAATGTCATAAGTGGTAGCACCTCTCTTAGCCTCTCGAGTATGCCACCCTTGGCTAGTGAGAGAAATCCGGTCTAGAATCTCATATGTTACTTCTCAGCATAATCTTATGAATGCACATTGTGTATGCGATAATTTTAGAACTGATGTTTAGGGATATATAAAATATCTCCAACAAGCTCATTCGTGAAACACCATTATTAGGTACCATGCTAAGTTTTTTCTTAAATTGGAACTAAGTCTCATACATTGACTCCAAATGTAGCTTTCTAAAGTTGTATATTTTATATTTTAACTATAAAATTCTAGCTAGAGGAAACAAATGGTTTAAGAATTGCCTGCGTAACGTATTCCAAGTGGTAATATATCCTTTAGAAAGTTCCCCCAACCACAAAGACGCTTCTCCAATCAATGAAACGGGAAAAACCTCAATCTGAGCGCCTCCTGATTCACCCCTAGAATAGTATGAAATATACAGATCCCAAGAAAACTGACAAGATGCATATTTGATTCATCTATAGCCAAGTGCGAAAAAATACCTTTCAAATTCAAGAGTTGGATCATGTCATTGGTTATGTCAAACTTCACATTAGGTGGAAGTGCAGAAAGAACGGTAGCTCATATTTTAGTTGGATCAATATATCTCATATCCTCTTCATCATTATATGGATGAAAGTACTGGTATGCTAGGAACTTAAGCCTAACCACCTCAAACTCTATCTCGCTTAACTTTGAGTACTACTCGATGATCAATTGTTGGTCTTAGCCTAGCTAGCTCTGCCTGCTAAGCGATCCAGGCCTCCTAATATCTTCTCTAGTTGGCAGTTTCATATTTCGATAACTTCTTCATTTCTCAGTTGGAAATATTCTGGGGATTACCTGGATAATATAAAAGTAATGAATTAGGATCATCCTGAACCCCTTCGAGATGGCATGCACGTACTGGTTCCATCATTGTGTTATTAGGCTATAAAAGTCTTTCTGGGTTAGGATTCAGTAGGAGTAAGGCATTTCCTTGACTCCTGGTGTTAGAATGCACCAGTGTATATCCAACTAAGAACAAAAAATGAAAACCCAAAAACTTTAGTAAGTTTAATCAATAATTCAACACCGTATTCCCTAGAAACGATGCTAAAATTTTGATCAATGCCTAATCTAAAATTCCAATCAAAGGTAAATTAGTCATTGTCATGTAAAGTAACCCAACTCTTGTTCGGGTTGAACCCAAGGGAATGCGTGGAAATAAATATCTCATTTGCGGGAACTAATGGGCAGCGTAAAAAGTAAATGACGGGTTTGTCGTGGTAATATCGAACAAGTAACAAAACTGAAATTTGGTTGTAATCCATCCGAGATAAACACTATGACTATGTTCCCCCTGTCTTCTCAACTCAGTAGGTTTATTGTGCTTTGTTAAACCATTCGATATGCATGTAGAATCTGATAAGTTATGTACCATCATTTTTTTGTGGACTCAATGAAATATTTCAACATTTACCTTTTGAGTCTCAGGATGTCATTTACTAACCCTTATCCTAGATCCCAGTTAACTATCACCTTTTGGTCTTATGTTATTGGATTATAGATAATTGTCTTACATAGATTTTACTGATTAACCTATATCCATGATCAATCTTCAAACCACAGTTGTGATTATATTTTCTTAATCTCTACTCCCCTTTTAAAGTAAGTAGTGATATACTAGATGCGATCATAATGTTTTCAACTACCAATAAATATAATTAAACTGAAGGGAACCATACTATATGCAAGAATATCAATTCAGAATAACTTAGCACTTCCTCTACATCATCAATTTGTCAGGGTTCCCATAGCCCTAGATAAGGTGTTTAGCCGTTTATTGTTGTGAAATGAATAAAGAAATTCATAATTGAATACATTAAAATAATATCACAATAATCAATGAATAAAACCCAATGTGTAACTAAATTATAAGGAAAAACAAGAACAAAGCAATCCCTAAATCAAAATCTAATCTTGGAAACAAACATATGTTTGTATGTATATAGAGTGCATCAACTAACTAAAAAACTTCAAAAGAGTATATATAGATTACAAGGAAACCCTAGGGATCAACTCGCAAATGATGAAGGAAAATCAAGGTCAGTGGCCACTTATTAGACCACCTACGGTCCGTAGTTGGAACCTACGGTCTATAGGTGGTCCATACAGGTAGGTCCCTTTCTCTTACAGCTTCTGAACTCTGCAGAATTTGTCTTTGTTTCACCTACTCTGTCACCTACGGACTGTAGTTGCCTCTTCGTAAGTGATAGAGTCTTTTTTCTACACTTCTGAGTCTTTAGATCTCTAAGTTCTGACACCTACTTTGGCATCTACGAATCGTTGGTAGCAGATATGGATCGTAGGTGTCCACTTCTGTGGCCAAAAACAACAACTTTCACTTCTTTCATATAGAATATTTTCAAAACCTAATTTCCTGCAAAAATATAACAAAAATACTTCATATCTAACAAAAACAACCTAACTAAATTGTATTTTTTGTCATTTTAAGTGTTAAAGTAATATAAACCCATAGCACATCTATTTCTATAAGGGAAATAAATGATTTGAGAAGTTAGATGGTATTTCTCTTACTGCTTATTAGATGTGTCTAAGTTGATATACTATAGTCATTAACCGTGGTAATACATACTTGTAATTGTCATGAGTAGCAATGTAATATGGTCCTTTTAAATTAATATGTAACAATTCAAAAGGTTTTATTGTGTTCTTTGTTTTTATTGGAGAAGGAAATCTAGACTACCTAGCCATGGGGTAAATACTATAAAAAAAAGGTTGTTTAGGTGCCAAGAAAGGTAAAAAAATAAATATTTTTCATTGTTAAAAAGATTACATGTCCTAGACTTAACTGCGCTAAAAGGTCATCAATGTTATCATGTGATGCATAGAGAAAATAAGGATTCATACTAGAAAATTTTTTTCTATTCACCAAAACTGGAGTATTTACAATGCCTTATGAAAAGAAAGATGAAACAAATGGAACTTGGTTATTACAATCAATAAATGTAGTTAGAAAATCAGGCAAACTAGCTATAGAAAATGACAGGTCGTAAGAAGTGTAGGAGTTATAGGTTCTAAACTCAAACATTTGTTGTGACACTGAGAAAAGATAGTATAGAACATCTCTGACCTTAGCGATCTACAGAGGCCTCTTCAGTTAAAGAGCTTGCAAAATGTATGAAAGATGCTAAAACAAACAATTTTTTACAATTGCATAGCCAAATGATAAACTAAAATGATATTAAACATAAAACTAGGCCCATAAAGTACTTTATAAAAATCAAAGCTGGAGTGAGAGACAAATCACTAATTCTTGTTATCTTAATTATATACCTATTAAACAAAGTTACAAGAAAGGGATAAGGAAGGATTCTGGCATTGGTCAATATGATTATATTGTAAGTCATGTGGTGGGGTGATTTAGAGTCTAGGATTAAAGATTCAATGAATAATGTGTCATAATCATAATTTAGTTTATAATTCTTAGTTATAATAGAGTGATAAACAATGATACATGTAAAGTTCACTGCTCAACTAATGAAATTATTTAGGTTAGTCATGTTCAATATTTCCAGGTTGAAAATGATTTACAAAGTTGATAAATTTGTCAGATTGCTCCTTTCTCAAAATGTGGGCATATCTCCTTTTAAAATGTAGTTAATCAAGGCCATATGATTCCCATATCCCAAGTGATTTCTCTATCTAATCCACTAGTACCCTTAAGATATCCTCCATGAATATTATAAGTAGAAGTTTAGCTCTTTAACTTAGTACACTTGAAATATTGAGGAAAGCTATATAGTCTGTAATATTTGTCCTTGGTATGACCAATTTTCTTACAGTAGTTAGAAAAATATGACACTTGTTGTTTGAATAGTTTGTTCATTGACCTCCAAATTAATTTAATTTCTATTATGATAAGTTTAGGTTGATGAATTTGACCTATAGTGTTGCTTGCTAGAATTATTCTACTTGTTTTAGTGATTTAGCCCTTGCATAGCTTGATAATTGTTTCTAAAACCTGCATTCGTTGCTCTTGTTATTGTGTTCATAGATGTGGAAGTGAAATCCAGATGATTCCTAGGTACGACTTCCCATTGTTTTTCCTCTTGAATTAATATTGAGAAACATGTGCTAGGTTAGCTAAGGGATTCATTATCAAAATATTACCACACATAGGTGAACACGCCTGCTTCAGTCCCATAAGCAACTGAATTAAACATATGTCTTGTTCAGTTGTAAGCATGCTAGCTTTGTCACCACAATTACATTGGCAGGTGTAGTTTGTATGAGTATTGAGCGTGTTAAGCTTTTCCTGAAGCTTTATCATCTTGGTGTAGTAGTTAGTGATGCCTAAACTTTATTGTGTGAGATCATTGATTTTATTTTGTAATTGATACAATTTTGCACTACTTTTTTTTCTCATACATATCTTTCTATTCTCTCCATAGTTCCCTAGTATCATTCAGATATTATGGGCTATCTTATAATTAATCATGTAAAAGGGAATTCAATGTTATCACGATGTTCCCATTGCAAAAAGTTTGGTGAATCATCGATTGCTCATTTGTACTTTCCAATTACAAAATTCATGTTGATTTTGATAGAGAGTACACGAAGTACACCTCACATCCATTATCGATATCCATTGTCATCATAAATAGTAAGAAGTAAGGTCAATCCTATATTTTCAGTAGGATATGCGTACTCAAAATCCGTAGAACTAATGTTCCCCTGAGTTGTCTAGGTAGTTTGACCTGTGATAATTGTTATGTCTCGATATATAGGTAAACTAGAGGAGATAAGAGACAACAATGAATCGGACAAAAAAAGATTGTGACAAAAAATTATAAAGATAAGCACAAATCATGATTGCAAAATTAGGAAAGTGATGATGATAACCACAAATTACGATTGTGAAATCGAGAAATTATGAAGAAAAGAGAAATTGCAATAATAGAGATTCTGTAGGAAGATAACCACATAAGGAGGTCAAGAAAAAAATTTAGATTGCGGTAATTGCAGAAAAACAAAATTATGAGTGAGAAACAAACAGTGATTCAGAGAAGATATATTGAGAGATATCTATGCAAACAAGATTAAGGTTCTCTCCTATATTGTGAAGTTAGAACTGAGAAAGTTCCAACAAAAGCAGGCCACTGACTCCATTAGTAGAGCGAATAAAGCTTAGCATATCTTAGAGAGAATATATACTGAGAGATGAACAATAAGAAACCAAAAACTAATTTTGTTTATTTATAGACAAACAAAGAGAGAAGCCATCCATCTATATCTAAGACTATAATCGACTATCTAGTCAGTTTAAATACCCTAAAAGCTATCAAATATTTAAAATCTATTGAGATTATCCTAACTAAAATTATCCACAGGTAATATGATTAAATGTGCATAATTTAAGTTAGGATAATCTCAACAGATTTTAAATACAAAACTTTTTTTAACATTAATAGTCATTGTTTTGGCGTTATTGTTTCCTTTCTAGAGTTGTTGACTTGTTAAGGGTTCTAACCGTTACCATGAACTATAACAAAAAAAATATATTTTTTTTGCAATTACAACAACAACAAACCCTGTATATTCTTACAAAGTGAGGTCTGGGGAGGGTAAGATGTACGCAGTCCATACCACTACCGCCGAAGAAGTAGAGAGACTATTTTCGATAGACCCCCATCTCAAGAAAGTGGACCATAGACCAAAAAAAGAAAAAAAATTAATCAACTGAGGGCATATGATAAAATAACAGGGCCATAACATTCAGAAAAATGAAGTACAATAACAAACCAAGGGCTCCCCTTCCCCAAACCTAGACCTATCACACAAGCTACGCTAACCTCTCCTATCTGCCGACTATGGCTCGACCACCTTACTTAGCCCTCTACCTTAATACTCTTTCTCCAAACTTTCCTATCGTGGGTCATGTCCTCAGTAAGCTATAACTGCTCCATGTCACTTCTAATCACGCCTCTCCAGTATTTCCTCAGTCTATCCCTACCTCTTTTGAAAGTCTTTAAGGCCAACCTCTCGTACCTACAAACTGGGGCATCTGTGCCCCTCCTCATTACATAACCAAACCACCTCAACCTCACTTCCTTCATCTTATCCTCCACCGAAGCCACACCTACCTTTTCCCGAATAGTGTCATTTCTTACCCTGTCAGCCCTCGTATAACCAAACATCCAACGTAACATTCTTATTTCCACAACCTTCAAATTTTATACTTGAGAAATCTTAACAGGCTAATACTCCGCTCCATACAACATAGCCGATCGGACCGTAGCTTTATAGAATTTACCTTTAAGTTTGAGAGGCACCTTCTTATCGCATAAAAGTCCTATGGTAAGCCTCCATTTCATCTAACCTGGCATAATACGGTGAGAAACATACTCATCAATCTATCTATTCCCCTAGATCATAGACCTAAGATAATTTAAACTATCCCTCTTACAAACCACCTGCGACTCTAATTGCACTATCACTTCATCCTCTTTCCTCGAGTCACTAAACTTGCACTCCAAGTACTCTGTCTTGGTCACACTCAATCTGAATGCTTTAGATTCAAGGGTCTGTCTCCAAACCTCTAACTTCTCATTAATACCTCGGTGCGACTTATCAATCAAAACTACATTATCCGCAAAAAGCAAACACCAAGGGACTTCCTCTTGTATATTCCTGGTCAACACATCCATCACTAAGTAGAATAAGAACGGGCTAAGAGTAGATCTCTGATGTAGCCCTGTCAAGACTGGGAAATGCTCAGAATCTCCTCCTGCGGTCCTTACCTGAGTCTTCACCCCCTCGTATATGTCATTAATCGAATGGATGTGCGCCACTAGTATCTTCCTCGCCTCCAAGTATCTCCATAGAACCTTCCTAGGGACCTTGTCATACATCTTTTCCAGGTCAATAAATACCATGTGGAGATCCCTCTTCCTCTCTCTATTCTGCTCAACCAGCCTCCGCACAAGGTGAATTTCCTCAATCATCAAGAAACCAGTTATAAAACCAAATTGATTCTCTAAAATATGAACTAACTTCCTCAACCTCCACTCCACTACCCTCTCCTAAATCTTCATCGTGTGACTCAATAACTTAATACAACGGTAATTGTTACAATATTGAATGTCACCTTTGTTTTTATAGATAGGAATCGTCGTGCTCCATCTCCATGCCTTGGGCATCTTAGTAGATCAAAAGATATTGTTAAGCAAACGGGTTAGCCACCTCAACCCTGCACCGGTAGAAAACTTCTAAAAATCCATCAAAATCTCATTAGGCCCCGTAGCCCTGCCCCTCCGCATCTTGCGAATAGCCTCACAGACTTCTTCCACCTTAAAATGCTCACAATATAAAAAATCATGAGACTCCTCATTGTCCTCTAGCTCTCCTAACACAATACCTCGGTCCACTTCATCGTTTAAGATCTTATGGAAATACGAATGCCATCTTTTCAGAATTAGAACGTCCTCCACTAAAACTCTAACATCCTTCCCCTTAATGCACTTCACTCGGTCCAAATCCCATCCCTTATGCTTCTTAGACTTGGCAAGCCTAAATAACCTCTTTTCCATACCTATCTCCTCTAATCCCCAATACAGTCTCTCAAAAGCTGGTGACTTAGCACCCGTAACTACTAACTTAGCCTCTTTCTTAGCTACCTTGTACTTCTCCCTGCTCACTCATTTCTCCTCTTAATCCTTACTCTCAGCTAGCTTCACGTAAGCTGCCTTCTTCGTCTCCACCTTCTTCTTCACTTCTTCATCTCACCACCAAATCCCTCTGCTGTTGGCAAGGCCTGCCCTTCGAGACACCTAGGACCTCTCTAGTAGTTCCTTGATACACCCAGTGGCCCTCTCATATATACTATCCATGTCCCCTCGAGCCTCTCAAGCCCCTATCTCTACTAACTTTGCCCCTATCTCCAAAGCCCTTGTAGGAGTCAAGTCACCCCACTTAACTCTAGAATGACCCTCCCCAACTTTCCTCTTCTTGACTATCTTCAAAATAAAATCCATCACCAGAAGTCTATATTGGGTCATAAGATTCTCATTCTGAATGACCTTACAATCCTTGCACAAAACTCTATTGCCCTTCCTAAGCAGCAAAAAGTCAATCTGGGTCATGGAAACCCTACTACAGAAAGTAATCAGATGTTCCTCCTTCTTCGGAAAGCTGGAATTAACTACCACCAACCCAAAGGACCTCGCAAAATCGAAAAGAGAAGCTCCATCGTCATTCCTATCCCCAAAACCAAAGTCTCCATGAACATCATTGTATCCCATCGGAAAAGACCCGATGTGCCCGTTGAAGTCCCCTCATATGAGAATCTTCTCTGGACTAGGCACGGCCCTAATCACTTCATCTAAAACCTCCCAAAATCTCCTCTTCTCATCCTCGTCCAGTCCCACCTGCGGCGCATAAGCACCCCAATTACCAACTTAATAGTCATCACCCTATCACTAACCCTATTTACCTCAACTACCTGCCCCCTAAGCTTTTCATAGACTATGATACCTACCTCGCTCCTACTCCTCTCACTACCTGAGTACTATAACTTGTACCCATCCATGTTCTTAGCCTTAGTGCCTACCCATTTGGTCTCCTGAACACACGAAATTTGGATCCTTCTCTTCTTAAGAATCTTTACTAGCTCTATCGACTTACCCTAAAGGGTCCCTATATTCCATGACCCAACCCTCAAGCTATCATCTCTCGAATCTCCTCCCCTAATACCTTACCTTCTGCGTCTCAAGTTTAACCCCTCACCTAAAGCTGACCCTACCCTCAAGCCCCCAGGGTCCCCACGACATGACCATATTCCACCATTACCCACCCAAGCCACTACTGAACAGATACAATAAAAGTTTAAAAATAGCAAAAGCAATAGAGACACCCGTAAAGCACCCCGACTAACTAAAGTTTAAGAGCAAATAGGAACTAAAAAAAACCTAAATCACAGTTAGAATAACCCATACAAATTATAGGTAATGAAACTATGGGAAATTATGCAAAAAATAGAGTTCAGGGATAGAAGTCACCGGGGACTTAGATCTAGTACTCAGCTCTTACTGGTTGTGCTAGATCCCAGTAACTGGGTTAATTGCCGCAAACACTTCACTGGAAAGTCCCAGGAATAGCATCGACTCCAATCTGGTCAGTGGTCGCCTGAACTGATGAAGACCCCTACCTGCTTATCTAGATCAACCTCTTTTACCACCCATAATCGACGAAATAGTTTGCCGGGGCCGATCGCTGACAAGCAGTAATGAACCTGCTTCCTTTTCCAATCTGCTGGCAGTGGGGAAAGGGAGAGGGAGACCACGAGAGCAGAGGAGAGAAGGAAGTGTACTTACTTGCCATAGGTGGTGTTTCGACGTCCGCGTTCGCTTCACTGGATGTTTAAAAAAACATTATTTAGGAAGAGAGAGAGAGAGAAACGTTATTTAGGAAGAGAGAAGAGAGAGCTTCTCCACACTGATATATGAATAAAATAATAATATAATGAAGCAGAGTTCAATCTATATACTAAATTCATAATGAAATCTATCGTTACAAAATGACACTTTGAGGATAACCAAGCATACTCCGAGAGAAAATAAAGCACTATGGGTCAGAGAGACAGAATTATGAAAGTGCAAGAACATGAATTCCTTAGTGCACACGTTTTAGCTCACAAAATAATTTCTAATAAAATTCCACATGTATCTGGAAATTAATAGTGTTGCAGCTTTTGATTTGCAGTCATTTATGGACCTGGCTCTTTAAATATCTTAATACAACTAGTTATCAACATAATTAGTATTTCTAAGGAAGTTGATTCCTTTGTAGATATTTTCCAATTGTCAAAATTAATTTCATCCTTGCTCAATAACCATGCTTGAAGTAATGAACAAAGATTAAGACCTAATCAACTTAAGAACTAATTAGCGACAACTTCCTCAGAAATGAGTTCTCTCATTGATCATAGTTGAATAAATCAAAGCACTATTGACTTATGTTTATCAAAAAATAACTCTGTCTCTATATAAATAGCAGAAACCTCAATCGATCACCAATTATATAAGAGTTATTATAATTACCAAAATTTATTACGAGCATAATCAAATAGAGACGTGCCTTTAATTAACTATAATATATATGATGGATGTGCCAAGAAAAGTATCATCTGGACATTCCACCATCATCTACCAAGAGAAGCAAGAGAAGAAGTTAATATGAATAAAATTTGTTTGCCTTATCTTTGATCGAATACCAAAGAGAACTACATCTCCTTTGACAGAGACTTGTTTAGAATTTTCATTTTTGATGTTCCATAAGAAACACTATTTAAAGGAATTTCTTCTTTTGTTTTTGTAGGTTTACATAGAAATCCTACTGTGATATATAGAATATGGGTTGTACCATTCTTTGTAGGTATCAGGACGAGTATTTTAAAATGCAGTGTTGGAGCGCGCCTCAAGGCTCGACCCAAGTTAGGATACTGGAACAATGCCTTGAGTCATAGGTGTGGGTCTTAGTCCTATGAAACTTACCCCTAAAGCGCTCGATGGTACATCCTAAGCACGTCTAACGCATGCTTAGGGATCGCCTGACAGATATTAGGCAAATTATGTATCGAATTCTTTAATTAACAGTATTGACCCTTATAATTCTATAATAACTATATAATTATTAATAGCTTTTCTCATCTATAAAAATAAGAAAGACTAAGAATAACTCTAATAACAAATGATTTTATTTGATATTTACTATTTGAAAGTATCATCATGGTGAATATCATTTAACATTATTTCTTTTAAAAACTTAATTATCTATTTTTATATCATCACTTATCATTGGTCTTCATATTATTCTCATACATCACTAAATAATCGCTATTGAAAGTAAATAATTATGCTTTATAATCTTAAAATTATTGTTAGGGTACTCATAGTGTTTATTGCTTATTTTCTTTTAGGGTTGTAAATTGCATAGCATAATTGTGATATATTTTACAAAAACAGAATTCTTTTATTATTTGAAAATTATGATTTTAGAATTGATTTCCATCCCGTAGTAGCTATTATAGTATTTCTTTATTTGTACTTGTAAAATTATGTTAGAAATTTTATTTTCTATAAATTTCATCAATCATGTTTTTAATTTTTTTAAATTATTAATTTATTATTTATAAAAAAATTTCTAACACTAGTTTACTATATTATAAATTAAAATTTAATGATTCATGGAGTTTATGCTCATCACCTCAAGGCTCACACATCGCCTCATACATGGACTTTTAAAACACTTATCAAGAGTTTTCTTCCTCTTTTGTACACCCTCTTCGATCAATAAAATACAAAAATGTAACGTTAATTAAAAAATAAAACACTATTCCATTAAGCGAAGAATATCTTAGAAAAAATATGAGGTAGCAGAATTGATTGAATATTTATGAAGAGTTGATAATTAGATTTACTACACTATGTATGATAGAAAAGCACTTCTTGTCCCATAATATAGATGGAGTGCCCTTCTAAAATTAAAAAGAATTTATATATTATGATACAAAAGATTTAGTAGACTCAACAACTAATTAAATGATGAGATTAAAAATAAAATTCTCCGGACAAATAATTAGTGATCTTCAAAATCACTGGACTATCGTTCTCTCTGACGTTCATTAAAAGATAATCAAAAAACCGACTTGGAAAATGACTTCATCTTAATAGAATGTTCGTGATTTTGGATGTCGTTGTTATCCCTTGAATCAAAAAAAAGCATTAAAGATTGTATGGCGATGTTTAGTGTATCTTCAGACATATTAGCGGAACTTACACGAAATCAATCAAGTTATGTACAATGGCATGACGATCTAGGTGAAATATTTAGCTCAATATCATATACTATTTTTTCCACAATTCTAATTCTCCATAAAATGTGTTTGAACTTAGGATATTTCTCATGTCAACCCAATAAAACAATCTAGTATTTCCCTAAAGGCAGCTGATCCCAATTTTTTTAAGACCTTAATATAGCATGTAATGACGTTTCTTGAGCCCTTTTGATTTTTGGGCACTTACTTTTTCATGAATTACTTGTCCGATAGTGTAGCGGAAACAAGGTAGTGAGTTTGAGATGAAATTAATCCTAACCTAAACATTTTTGTGGTTTCGGATAAATCATATTATTGTTGGAATAAATGGCCCAAACTCAAAATCCTAGGAGACCCAAATCTTTAGAAAGGCTATATACAATTTGAACTCGATCCCAAATATCTGTTTACATGTAGTTATTTCAGATTAACTACTTATAGTTGTCTTGGGCCGCTAAAGCGGTTGCCGTTTAATGGACCTTCATTGTTTAAGTGGCCGCACCAGATATCAAAAAATGTTGATTTTGGTCCAAGCCTACCAAGCTCCGAACGGATCCTCCTCAAAATTTGATCGGGACTCCTCAGAGACAAATCATATAGGTTACCAAGTTAAATTTGATATTTTGAAATTAATGACAATGTCAAATATTTCAAAAAGAGTTGTTATAGGCAAATTAAACCCCACAACTCTATTTTACTATTTTCCAAATAAAGGGCCGAAATAAGATAAAAAGGCCTCAAAATTTAACCAACCTCAGTACTAACCGGATCCGCTGGCACAACTTTCTTTGTCATCCGATAAATAGAATGATAAATATATATTAAAATCAACAATATGGCTTCTCAAACCTCTAAGAATATAATATTGCTCAAATTATTTTTGATTGTATCAGGAAACGTGCCTCAGACCTTAAAATCAAAATGTAGCTATTACAAGGATGGAAAAAAATAGTAAAAACACATAAAAATAGAAATATTTATATATTCATGTCGTTACATAATGCTAACCTCTCTTATATCATAAGATAACTCTCCACTCTTTATAACACTTGCAGCCATGTCATTATACTAACTATTACAACGTAGACTAATGGGAATTGTAACTGTGGTCCAAGATTTCAATCCAGCATTTTGAAGTCTCCTCCCATTCCTTTATATAATCTCCAGAAGCAAGAACATTATCTACAATAACAAACATACACTAACAAGAATTGATGCCTCTACTAGGATTTTGATATATAATGGACTGTAAGTCATTGATGGTTGTAACAGAAATTCGCCGGATAAAAATGATATAAAATTAGAGCTTAACAATAATAATCACACCTACTGGAATGGATACTGATTTAATGTTGTATTTCTACACTGAAAAATACCTTCTAATGCAGCTAAATGAGCGGAAAAATGAAAGCTTACATAACAAGGATGAAAACAACTTCAAAATCTATTCGCTAGAGAGATGATCGATTCTGAATGATTCAAATTAACAGTGGTAAATTTCAACTTTTAACAATGAAAAAGTGCTGTCTTTTATTAAAAAATATCGTAATTTGGCTCAAATTTGATTTTTATGGTATAAAAAAATGTGTGTTTTTGGAGGGAATAAAGGATCGGGGGTTTTGATATGAATATGATTTTTTATTTTTTAAAATTTAATTAAGTTATTTATTGGTTATGATTGGGTGGGGCTATTTTTTATTTTTAAAAGAATAATGGGGTAAGGGTTTTTTTGTACTTTTTAAAAGCTTGGGGCTAGAAGTGCTAGGATTAGAACTTGGCATGATGGTGTCGTTAAAACTTGGTATATGACTATCTTTTAAGGGGTTTTTTGGTACGATAACAGGTTATGCAGGGATTTGTAATATAAGGATTAGTGATGTATGAATTGATAAAGCAAGATTTTTTAATGCTAAGATCATTTTTTATCTAGTATTTGGTTCATTGTGTTCAAAACTATATATACCATATATTGTGTTTGGTTTAAAACTCCACAAAAACCTTCTTTACAATTATGTCCTTCAATTTTTGTCAGCTATTCTATTTCATTTAAATTGACAAGTTAAAAATAAAAATATGAATAGTTCAAGTCATCCTTTTCACTTTTCTTGAAAAGTAAAAAATAGAACTGAAAGTTTGACTATGTGTTCATGTTCATTAGTTTTTCACTAATGAAGCAAAAGAATTAAGAGGCTCACAAAATATAATTGTTATTAATCTGCACCTAGGAATAGTAAAAAGAAAATGGCCAAATATAATGTAACATACAAACGAACTTGTAGAGACGAGATTTAAAATGGAAAAGATAATTTCTATACACTGTATAAAGAAATTGAGGGGTAATTTAGTTATTTCATTGTCTTGTTCAAGTAATGTTAAACCTGGTATTAGTAATCCCATGATTTCCTTTGCATAAGATAAGCCCTCCTATGGTGTATTAAGTTATTCATGTATTAGGTCTGTTTAAGTTAAATTTATAAACCAAATACGGTACTTTCTCAAAAAAAATTTTAATACTAGGACTATTTTAATTATTACATTCTACCAAACTGGTCCTTAGTGTTCAAATGTCCATAAGAGTTTTGTTGACTTTTTGGCTAACTTTTCCATGTACCTCCAAAAATGGCTCTAGCCATTTTGATTTGTTCGTGGTGTTTTTTTCAACAAATGTAAATGAATTTTAAAATATTAGATAATTAAAATTCCAAATAAAGTGATCACTTTCTTTATTATGGTGTCATATGAGATAAATATCATGGATGCTAAAATTGTCATTGTTTATTGCTGTCAAATAATTTTCCTTATTTTTTCATTTACAACTTTTTTTTTAGGACTTGACTATTTTTTGCATAGGAGACTTAAGGTTAGATTATTCCAAATTGTCTCTCCACTAACACGTCCTTCTAATTAACTAGCTCTCTATGAAAAACACTTAACATTTGTATCTGTTTCTCTTTTTGTGCTAGACCGACCTACAAAAATTCTCTATTTGAGATTTAAGAATAACATTTTCAAAAGTTACATATATAGATCAACTTTCAGTTCAATTTTAACTGTAATATTTCTGGATTATCACTCTATCTTTAGGTTACATATTAATTAGAAATGGAAAGTTTTATGTTATAGATCAATTTAACTTGACAAGATAAAAAATATTTGTCACGATTAGAATCACGGCCTGACCGTGACGGGTAACTCAAGTTTGTTGAGGACCGGAGACCACTCTCTTTACCTTATCAAAGAAAATGCATTCATATATGACAGCTGGAGCAATCTAAATAGACATGAGCAAGAAGAGCAGATAGATCAAAAAGGAACTAAGAATCCAACAACTATCCTAATCCACAGTAATCCACAAAGCCTCTAAGAAACCAACATCATCCTAGGTTGGGGCATGCCCCTGACTTCAGTCTATGACATAAACTACACCAAGAAGTATCAGGCCTTTTGGAAGAAGGAAGCTCACCACTTCAAGCTGACTCACGAATAACCTAAGAATCACTTATCATTGCGCAAGAAAAGCAGAAGTGTCTCTGATACCTACATCATAGGGGGATACAACATTCAGAGACGGTTAGCAGGGTGAGTGCTAGCATGTAACTCAAGGAATAAGGATTTAATCAAATCAGTCCAAAATCATCCAAAACTACATGCACACAATCATATGCGTATATAGACATAAGATGATGGGAAAGAGAACAAACTATTTAGCCAACTAGGACTCAAATCCATCAGCCAATAGGACCCCAACCTATTTAGCCAACTGAGACTCTAACCCATCAGCCAATAGGACACTGATCCATTTAGCCAACTGGGACTCTAACCCATCAACCAATTTGACTTCAAAATATTTAGCCATGTAGGACTCAACCCATTTAGCCAACAAGACTCGAAAGTCCCAATTCAAAATTAATCCATGAAAACCAAGGCCTTTTAAGAGTCAATTTATGTTCCATTAACCTTATATACAATGTAAGGTTACACAAGTAAAATAATATATGTATATATCCATGTCTCAAATAAAAATTTCACAAACTGGGTTGCGGTTAAAGCCAATTCTAAACCATTAAACCATCAAGTTTGAGAAACCTCATGTTCCCCATTCCAATTCCCACATCCATACATTTAAATAGTTCAAATTAATGAAAATATAGTACGAATAATCTATTCTAAACAATGGGAATCCAATTCATGCAATAAACACTCGAAACACCTCAGCCCATATTCAAACTCTAATAATTAAGCCAGATGGATAATAATTAAATACATACTTTTACATAAAAATAACTTAGGGAATAGATACATGCCTTAGACACACAAGAATTTGAAAGAAATTTCGAGCATGAAACCAGGATGATAAATCCTCTATTAAATTCTTGAGTTTTTCTTGGGTTTTGAGTTTGACTGTGAAAGGGAGCAGTTGATCTTAGAAAAAACTAATAAAATAAGTCTACTTTATATGTAAGGGTTGTACATAAGTGAAAAGACCCCAAAAGCCCTCATCCCAACTTAATAGAAAAAAAATAGCATGAATTTAAAACATCAGTATGGCACGACTTTATCGTGGAGGCTATCCTCCATGCCATGCTACATATCATAGAGATTACACGGGGGCACACTACCTTCGTGACATGCCAATATCGCGAGGGGTAGCCTATGTGGCACACCAAAAGGTGGAGTCTTACTTCCTTAGTATTCTAAAATAGCCCTGAATCCCCTTTGAAAATTCTAAAATTCTTTTGAGACGTCCTATTAACATACTAAACATAATCTAAGTCAAAAATCATTGTTTCAAACACTCGAAGGTAAAAAATAAAATGATTTTTTAAGGGTGTTATATTATCCCTCCTTAGGATCATTCGTCCCCTAATGATTATTTAGGACACTTTTAGAATGAGAATAGCAGGAATACCCCAAAATCAAATGACCAAATCAAAAATAATGGAAGGAAATGGAATTCATACCTTAAGCACTTTCGTGTGACACTCAATTTCCTTAAGCACTTTTGTGTGACACATGGAACAAAAATGGGAACTTAGCCTTCATATCCTCTTCAGCATGCCAAGTAGCTTCTTTACCTTTTTATTTCTCAAAAGGACTTTTACCGAAGCCATATCCTTGATCCTCAACTTATGAACTTCTTTATCCAAAATCTCAACCAGGACTTTCTCATAAGACAATGAATTCATCACACCAACACTTTCAATAGGAACAACCAATGAAGGATCACCCACAAAATTCTTCAACATTACTATATGAAATACGGGGTTAACGAAATCCAAATTTGCAGGCAATTGTAGTTCGTAGGTAATATTCCCAACTTTTTTCAAGATCAAGTATGGGCCAACATAAAGGTGACCGAGCTTCCCCTTCTTCCTAAATCTCATCACTTACTTCTTGGGAGACACCTTCAAGAATACCTAATCACCTACATCAAACTCCAACTCTCTTCGTCTCACATATGCATAGGACTTTTGGCGACTTTGTACGGCCTTAAGCCTATCTCTGATCACCTTCACTTTCTCCATGGCTTGATAAACCAAGTCAGGGCCAAACAATCTAGTCTCCCCAACCTCAATCTCTTTAGATTACCCACCAGGCATCAAGTAGTCCACCTTTACTTGTTGACAAACCATGTACTTAGCCACAAAATGGGACACATCTTGCTTTATGTTATTCCAATAATAGATCTCCTTCAAATCATAATACATCTTCGTCGAACCAAGATGAACTGTATGCCTTGACTTATAAGTCTCAGCCAAGATCATTTCTCTCCGCCCATCAACATTAGGAAAACATAATCAAACTTAATACCTCAAGATACCATCACCACCAATCACAAAAGCTATAACTCTCTGCTGACCCATATCAATCTTAATCTTCATCAAGATAGCATCCCAAAAACCTATTTCTCCTTCACCTCAAAACCAAGAGATTACTTCACCACTTCATAAGTAATCACACCTCCATTCTTATAATCTAAAATACGAACTCCAAGATTTTCCAACTGATGAATATCCTTCACCAGGCCTCGTTTCTGCTTATCTATATGAGGTAAGATTCTCGTGCAAAACTTGCTAATAGAATCAACAACCACATTAGCTTTATCTTGATAAAAATAAAGACTCATATCATAATCCTTGAGCAACTTAAGTCATCTTCTTTTCCTTAGATTCAACTTCTTCTGGGTGAACACGTACTACAAGCTCTTACAATCTGAAAAAATATCCATAGGAACCCTATACAACAAGTGATGAAATCTTTATGGAAAAACCACAGCCAACAATTCCAAGTCATGAGTCGGGTAATTCTTCTGATGAACTTTGAGCTACCTAGAAGAATAGACCAAAACTTTGCCATGTTGCATCAAC
Organism: Capsicum annuum; assembly: GCF_002878395.1. Classification (NCBI taxonomy): domain Eukaryota; kingdom Viridiplantae; phylum Streptophyta; class Magnoliopsida; order Solanales; family Solanaceae; genus Capsicum; species Capsicum annuum. Next base: position 40,618,711 of record NC_061112.1, on the reverse strand, counting down.
ACACATCCCATTCCTAGATGGGGTGCATCACAATAGACAACAAAACCATCAGTACCTTCGAGTAGGGTTAGGAATGAAGTAGAAGTCAACTAATCCTTCAACTTCTCAAAACTACCCTCACAGCCATCAAACCACAGAAACTTTACCTTTTTCAGAGTTAACATAGTCAATGGGGTAGCAATAAAAAAATCTCCATAAACCTCCTATAATACCTGGCTAAACCCAAAAATCTCTGGATATTTGTCGGAGACGTACATCTAGGCAATTTCTTAATAGCTTTAACTATTTTTGGATCCATCATGACCCTCTTCTTAAAAACAACTTAACCAATAAAGATCACAACATTCAACCAAAATGCTCAATTTGAAAACTTAACATGTAACCACTGATCTAAAAGAGTCTTCAATACTATACGGAGGTGATTGACATGATCCTCAACACTCTTAGAATACACCAAAATATCATCAACAAACACAATCATAGAAAAATCCAAGAATTCCCAGCACACCCGATACATAAAATTCATAAATACCGTCGGAGAAAAAGTCAATCCAAAAAACATGACCAAAAACTCGTAATGACCACACTAGCTATGAAAAGCAGTCTTAGCGATATCCATTTCCCTAATCTTTAGATGATGATAACACAACCAAAAATTAGTCTTAGAAAAAGAACATCGTACCCTGAAGCTGGTCAAAGAGGTCATCAATCCTAAGGAGAGGGTACTTATTCTTTATCGTAACCTTATTCAACTACCGATAATTTATACACATCTGTAAAGACCCATCTTTCTTATGCACAAAAAACATAGGAGAACCCTACGGGGACACACTAGGATGACTAAAACCCTTATCAAGGGGATCCTTTAATTGCCCTTTTATCTCTTTCAATTCAACCAAAGCCATTCTATAAGGAGAAATAGAGATAGAATAGGTATCATATAGAAGATCAACATCAAAGTTTATTTCCCTATCAAGAGGAATTTTGGGAAGATTATCAGAACAGACCTTAGGAAACTCATTAACTATAGGAACAAATTTCAAAGAGGGATCATTCGAGCTAGAATCCTTAACCTAAACCAAATGATGAAGACACCCTTGGAATTAACTTTTGGGATCTAAGATAAGAGATGAACCTCTCTTTGGACACTAAGGAAGTCCCTTGCCACTCGATCACTAGTTTATTCGAGAATTGGAAACTGACCTTACTGGACTGACAATCTAATGAAGCATAGCATGAATGAATCCAATAAATCCCCAAGATCACATCAAAGTCTAACATATCAAACTCTATCAGATCTACCAATTTCTCCCTATGAAAGATAAACACCACACAACCCCATATAAAATCTTTCAGCCACAATAGAAACACACATTAGAGTCGACACAAAAAAGGGCTCAAAAATAGACTTGGGACCAAAACCAAATTGTACAACCACATAAGGGGTTAAATAAGAAAGGGTAGAACCAGGATCAAGTAAATAATACACGTTATAAGAGAAAAGTTTTAATGTACCGGTGACAACATCAGAAGAAGTCTCAGATTCCTAAAGGGTAGCAAGAGAAAATAGATGATTCCAAATAGTGTCGGAAACAAATTTAGTACCCTTTGGCACAAAGACCAAAGGTGTAGCAATCAAGACCTTATTAGCTTCCATGGCTACCTTGGTTGAGGGACTGTCTCATTTCACGTAACCAAGTTGGCCATAATTAAAGATCTTAGTTATCCCCTCTTCACAAACTCCACAATGCGCCTTTCTATTAAAATGACAAGAGGGATAAGATAGGGCTGGCTAGGCTCTACTAACCTACAACTAGATACATTATGCCTTAAACCCACTATCAATTCGAAAGTGTTGATAATTAGATGACTAAGGATATAGAGAACTAGCCGACAAATAACATCTCCCCTAATTCTTCTTTATACCCTACCACCTACTATCTCTCCCATTATTGTGCTGACCTCTACCCTACTCTAAATACCTAAACTTTTTACTTTGCCTATCCCCCATTTCTGTCTGCTTTTTTTCTCATCCTTAACCTGTTGCATGTAGACCATAATTCTTGAGATATCTATATCACTATTCAACAAGGAGACCCTACACTCTAACACCAAGTCTTGAGAAAATCCTAAAGCAAACTTCCTTATCTTATCTTGCATAGTACACACTAACTCTGAAGCATAGGGAGAAAACTGATGAAATTCAAAGCGTATTCCTTCATAGTCATTCTCCTCTGTTTCTAATTCACGAATTCCCCTACCTTTACCTCCCTTAACTCTTGAGGAAATAAATGATCAAGGAAAGCACTTGAAAACTTATCCCATAATGCTAGCTCAGCATCATCACCTCTTAAATACTCCCACTCCGTATACCACTAATAACTTATCCCATAATGATAGCTCAGCATCATTACCACTTGAATTATCACACTCTCCATACCATTGATATGCCACATCATTAAGCTGCTAGGCAGAAAACACCAGACTCTCAAAGTCAAAAGCATGTACCATTTTGAATATCATTTCCATTTCATCAATGATCCCTTGAGGATCCTCCTTATCCTTAGAGCCAGTAAAAGTTGGAGGACTCAACCTCATGAAATGGCCAATTCTAATGACCTTAGAAAAAGGAGTGACAGAAGTAACATGCTCAAACTGGTGTTACTGAGAGGCTAGTAAGCAAATGAATTAACTTTCAAAACTTAGCAATAGATACAACACCTTGAGGAGCCTAAGGAGGACTAGTGGGGACCTGTGGAACTTTTAAAGAAATCAAGATTAGGGACCTTAGACTTGGTCTGAACTCCATCTGTAGGATGAGTTTTGTCCATGTTGTCCTTAAGCGGGATAGAAAAGTTTCATAAGCACCAGATCTTCAGTGAGGCACAATCAGAAACACGAACAAATAAAAATTAGAATAGATTAAAGACCATAGAATCTATAGCCTGAAAAAGAAGACAAAAAAGGGAACATTCGTAAATGTATTGTATGCCCCCTCCTTATAAATGTGGCGTGCTATACACTAATAAAAAGGACACTACAAGACAAGGCTTTGTTGACACCTAGCAAAACTAAATCATACTCTGATATCAAGTTTGCCGTGATCCAAACAAGGGCCTATCCATGATGGGTATCTCAAGTCAATCGAGGATCGAAGACCATCCATTTTACCTAGTCAAATAAAACATAATTAATATGTGAAAGCAGGAGCAGTCCAAATAGGCATAATCAATAAGAACAGATAACTCCAGAAAGAACTAAGAATCAAACAACTATCCTGATCCAAAGTAATCCACAAAGCCTCTAAGAAACTATTATCATACTAGGATGGGAAACGCCCACAATAATTTCCAAAAAAGAAAACCAATTGAACTAGTCTATAACATAAACAAATAAAAAAAGTAACAAGCCTTCAGAAAGAAGAAGGTTCACCACTTCAAGACGACTCACGAACAATCGAAGAATCACCTATCACTGCATAGAAAAAGTAGAAGTGTCTCCAAAGCCTACATCACATGGGGATAGAGTGTCCGAAGATGGTTAGCAAGGTAAGCGCTAGCATGTAACTCAGGGAATACGGATAAAATAATGTCAACAGCAAGTCAGTTAAAAATTATTCATAATGATATTCACACAATCATATACATATATAGATATAAGATGGGATAAGGAACAAGATTTAGCATGAGAGTTAAAATTTTAGCCTAAACTATGTAACTTCAACCATCATAAAGGGACCCACGGGTAATATAGGTTTAAATCCTTCCACCAAAAAGGCCCTAGTGCTTGTTAGCTTCACAAACCAGAGAAAAATAAGGGAAATCTAAAGTCATCAATACAACCAATCGTACCCCAAAATAAATAGCAAGTGTGACACATGCAAATGGTCCTTAAGACAAACCCTCATATCAAATAATGTGAGTTTCTATTTTAAGTCCCTTGGGACCTACATATTCACGACTTCGCTACACTACCCCTGTAAGACTAATTATAACATGTACATATTTCCATTCATTAAATAAGGAGTCGTCCATTAAGGCGTTTATTTAATGGTATCATCATACCAAATAAACAAGCTTCGAAGCCAATATCAAAGTGAAAAGACCAAACTATTTAGCCAATTGGACTCTAATTCATCAGCCAATAAGACTCCAACCCATTGAGCAAATAGGACTCTAACCCATTTAGCCAACATGGACTATAACTTATTACCTAATAAAACTCCGACCCATTCAGCCAATGGGACTTTAACCCATCAACCAATAGGACTTTAAAATATTTAGCCAATTGGGACTCTACTCCTTTACCCAATTGGACTCCAAATTTCCAATTCAAAATCAATCAATGGCCACCAAGGACTTTCTAGAGAAAATTTATGTTCGAGTAACTTTTTATACAATGCAAGGTTTCACAAGTGAAGTAATTTGTTATAGATATCTATGTCTTAAATCAAATTTCATAGACGGGATTGAGGTTAAATCCAATGTCAAATCATTAAACCATCATGTTTGGGAAAATCCTTGTCCCCCATTCTAGTTCCTACACCTATGCATTTAAATAGTTCAAATTCATGAAAATATAGTATGAACAATCAATTCAAAACAATGGGAATCCAATTTATTCAATAATCATCCCAAACACCTCAACCTATATTCAAAATCCAATAATTAAACCATATGGATAATAATTAAATATATGGTTTTACATAAAATAAATTTAGGAAAAAGATACATTCCTTAGACACATAAGAATTTGAAAGTAATTTGGAGTTTGGAACCCGAATGATAAATCCTCTATGAAACCCTTGAGTTTTTATTAGGTTTTGAGTTTGAGAGTGAAAGAGCAATTCATCTTAGAAAAAAACTGATGAAATAAGTCTAAGTTATGTCTAAGGGTCTTACATAAGTGAAAAGACCCAAAAACCGCTCATCCCAAGTGAATAAACTAAACACATGAATTTAAAACATCAGCGTGGCATAACTTTATTACAGTTGCTATCCTTCGTGCCAGGTTTATTATTGCAAAGATTATCCACATGACATGGAGATATTACGGAGGAACACTACCTTCGTGCCGCGCCAATTTTATGGAGGGTAACCTCAGTGGCACGCTAAAAACTAAGAGGCTTACTGCCTTGAAATTCCCAAATAACCTCAAACCCCTTCAAAAATTTTTTTAACTCTTTTGATACACTCTATTAATATACCAAAAGACAATTTAAGTCGAAAATTGACGTTCCATACATGGGAGGGTCAAAATAAAATAATGAAAATTTTTTTGGTGTTACATTAACCCCCCTACACACACACTTTGGATCATTCGTGCCCGAATGATGATAGCATACTTTCAGAAGAAAAATAGCAGGAATATAATTCATACCTTAAGCATATTTGTCACACACATAGAACAAGAATGGGTAATTAGCCTTTATATCCTCTTCAGCTTCCTAAGTAGCTTCTTCACCTTTTTATTACTCTAAAGGACTTTTATTTAAACCTCATCATTGGTGCTCAACCTATGACCTTTTCTATGCAAAATCTCAAGTAGATTTTCTTGTAAGAAAATGAATCAGTCACACCAACACTCTCAATAGACATAACAAACGAAGGATCACCCATACATTTCTTCAATATTGATACATGAAATACAGGGTGAATGGAAGTCAAAATTGCAGGCAATTATAGTTCATAGGCAACATTCACAACTCTCTCAAGATCAAGTACGGGCAAACATAACGGGGACTAAGCATCCTTTCATCCTAAATCTCAACACTCCCTTCATTGGAGACATATTAAAAAACACCCAATCACCCACCTAAAACTCCAAATTTCTTTGCCTCATATCTGCATAGGACTTTTGGTGACTTTGAGAGGACTTAAGCTAATCTCCTATCACCTTCACCTTCTTCATGGCCTATTGAACCAAGTCAGGGCCAAATAATCTAGTCTCCCCAATTTCGAACCACTCAATAGGAATATAAAATCTCCTAAAATACAAATCCTCAAACGGAACCATCTAGATACTAAAATGATAGTTGTTATTTTAAGTATACTCGATGAGAGGAAAGTGATCAACCTAACTGTAATACCCCAAAAATCCAGACCATTATTAGAACAATGCTTCAATATCATGAGAAATAAATTATAGTTCTTTGCTAGTTTTATGAGTGATTTTGATGTATATTAAGGCCTCAAATAAATCCTAGCTATTAGATAAATCAAAATATCCCTTACCGATTGAGTTTTTGATAAGAATGTTGCCTTAGTCAACTTCAAATGAGTGTATATTTTGATCTACTCAAATTTTCTCAGCTCAAGACCTACCAACAGATAGATAATTAAATTAGCTCTCGAGCGATACAAATTTTACCTTAATTTGATGAACGGGTGAGAAGTTATGACAATTTTAGTGTGAGGCAATAGCTCACTGCGATCTTGCCGCGCCACGGTAATTCCTTAATTCATGTTCATCCCTATTTAGTGAAGCACCACGTCATACCAAGGTGCAAGTTTGCACTCGTCCATTTTCTAGTGACACAATGCGATAGCACCACGTCGCACCAAAGACCAATTTCACGCTCGTCCTTGGACTACCCTTACAGTGAAATTCCAGTGACGTACCACATATCACCGTATCGTAGTGATGGTCAAAATCTGAATTTTCAGTGAAGAAAATTAAATTACTCCTAGGGATAGATTGGTTTTTGTCCGATGACCCCAATCCCTGAAAAATACGGGATTAAAGCCCCAATAGCCTATTAGGTCATTATTTTGTTCAATTTCTCTCATATCAAAAGTAGTCTCTCTCAAAGAACAAACCCTAGCCTCCAAGATTCAAGCTCAAGTTCATGAAATCCAAAAAATAACCTCCAAGATTCTTCAACCAAGGTATGTTAGATGTTCATTCATGGATCCCTTTCACCCATGGAGTCAAAGAATCTATTTTTAAGTTTTAAAAGAATGATCTTTACATGTTTTATGAATTATGTCCATGAACTTTCATGAATTTTGAATCTTATATCATGTCTTCACGAAATTGTTGTTATTATTAAACACTACACATTTGAATGATGTTGTTCGCTGATTTAAAACCTTAATTGGTGATTTAGTATCAAAATCATATTATTACTATGAGATTTAAACTATTCCCATTCTTAGCTTACACTATGAATATCAAGTGTTTGATAAAATGCCTAGATGAAAGGATGTTTAACAATGACTACTTAATATGTACCTAAAGATTTAATATGTTTTAAATATTGTGGTTTCCATATAATGTTCATACAAATTCAGAATAAAACCCTCAGTTAATGATTTGGTCATATGATTGTGCGATATTTACATATTTATAAAGTATCCCCACGTTAAAGTCTTAGTCCCCATCTTCTTGATGAAATGCTTAAGTGAATAACTGTGAATAATGATTTCCTTCTATGGTTACAAAACTTACAAGTGGTCCTATTGTCATTTCTATCAAGTCTTGGGGGTTACGAATACCCGAATACTTAGCTATTTATAGAATTTCAGTAGTTACACAATAGTTCAGATAAACCATAAGCATATTCATACAGTTAACCCTCATGATCAGTCACTTGCCCAGTAAGTTTAGCTCAATTCGGTAATCAGTGTCAGTTCAGTTGGGACTAAGATTTAGTACTAAGCGAACCCAGGGATGGGCGCACACCTGCCAGTTGAGGGTGTGAACCTTAGTAGCAATCCCTGAGTTACAGAATTACGTAGCCAACGTAGGTTTGAGATTTTTTCCTATCAATATATGGTTGACACACATCATATGAGTCTTTCTATTAGCTTACGGTTAACAAGGTGTCTTCCTGCTAGTTTAGGGTTGACACAACCATTGTTAGTACCCATGGCACGATATTAGGACCCTTCCAAATGAGGTCACAGGTTGGACACCAATCATCTCAGAGCAAGGCATGTCGGTTAGATGACACCTCCTATAATTTCAGTTTCAATACTTACTTCAGAATTTAGTTCAGTCTTGCTTGACCATAGCTTATAGTTTATCAGTTATTCATTTATCAAATTTTAGTACTTTAGTTTACAGATTATTTTCAGAACATCTTTTATGGTTAGTCATGCATTCTTGGTCTATATAGTTTTTATGCATTCTATTCTATACTTCATGTTATTCATCTAGTCAGTTATTACTCATGCACATGAAACCATGCATATTAACCTACCTAATTTAGCATTCCAGTACATTCAAAGTACTGATCACATACTCATTTCTTGTGCTATGATGAATCATATCATAGGTTCGGACGGTCAGTTCTCGAATAGCTCATACACTTTCTAGACTATCAACTGCAACATGGTGAGTCCTCATATTTCGAGGACATAATTTATTTATCTCAAATTACTTCATCAGTTTCATCATTTTCTATTCAGTCGGAGTTAGTTAGGGGTTTGTCCCATCAGCTCCACAGTCAGTCAGTTGAGGCTTTTCAGACTAGTACAGACAGTTAGTTAATTTTTTGTTTTTAGTTGTCATAGTCAGACATTTTATCAGCATTATTAGTTTTGTTTTACAAACTTTATTAGATTTATAACTTAAAAACCTTATCGCATTCCTTTATTAAAATCCACATATGACCTTTTGGTATAAGTTTTTCTGTGCTCACAGCAAGTACCAGCTCATGGGTTAGCTTGTGGTCCCTCAGGAATGTAAGCACCATATGATGCCTAGGGTCTACTCTCAGGGCATTACACCAACTACCACCATAGTTAATAACACAAGCCTATATCATATCTTCCAAAGTCTCAATACTTCTCTTTGGTTGTCCATCCGTATGAGGGTGCAAACTAGCGCTAAGGTTCACCTTAGTCCCCAAATATCTCTTGAATGCATGCCAAAAATGAGAACAGAATAGCGTACCTCGGTCTAAAATAATAGAAATAGTCGTACCATGCAACTTGAAGAGCTCCTGAATGAATAACTTTGTATACCCCTCTCTAGAGTAGATAGTCCTCACTGATAAGAAATAAGCAAATTTAGTCATCCTATCCATGATGACCTAAATCGAATCAAACTGATTAAAAGACCGTGTAAGACCTACAATAAAGTTTATATTGATTACCTACCATTTCAACATAAGAAACTCAATCTCTTGAGATAAACCACCAGGCCTCAAGTGCTCCACCTTCACTTGTTGACAAACTATGCACTTAACTGAAAAATAGGCCACATTTCTCTTTCTGTTATTTGACTAAGAGATTTCCTTCAAATTGTGATACATCTTGGTCGAACCAGGATGAATTGTATTCCATGACTCATGATCCTCAGATAATATCCTTTCTCGCAGCCTATCAACAATAGGAACACACAATATACCTCGGTACCTCAAGATACCATCACCACCAATCTTAAAAGCCATAAATTTCTGCTGACCCATATCATCCTTAATCAGAATCAAGATGCGATCCAAAACTCGTTTCTCCTTCCTTGGGAACCAAAAGATGACTTCACCATCTCCTAAACAATCATACCTTTATTCTCAAAATCCAAAACACGAACTCTAAGATTAGCTAACTAGTGAATATCCTTCACTAGGCCTCGTTTCTCCTCATCCACATAAGATAAGCTTCCCATGGAAAACTTGCTAAGATCATCAGCAACCATATAAGCTTTATCTGGATGATAATGAAGGTTTATATTGTAGTCCTTTATCAACTCAAGTAATCTCTTTGCCTGAGATTCAACTCCTTTAGTGTGAACACACACCATTATCTCTTATGATCAGAAAAGATATCCATTTGAACCTTATACAAATAATGACGCCAAATTATTAAGGCGAAAACCACATCCAATAATTCTAAGTCATTTGTCGGATAATTCTTCTCATGAACTTTGAGTTGTTTAGAAGCATAGACCACAACGTTACCACGCTGCATCAACACACATGACACATGACAATATACAACAAAACGATCAGTACCCTCGAGTAGGGTCAAAATTGGAGTAGAAGTAACTTATCCTTTAACCTCACAAAACTACCTTCACAAGTCTCGGACCACAGAAACATCACCTATAATGAGTTTACTTAGTCAACAGGCCTGAACTCAAAGAGAAACTCTCCACAAACCTCCTATAATAACCGGCTAAACCAAAGAAGCTCTGAATATCAATTGGAGTTGTGGGTTTAGGCTATTTCTTAACCATTTTAACTTTTTGTGGATCCACCGTGATCCCCTCTTTAAAAACAACATGAACAATAAAGGTCACAATATTCAACCAAAACTTACACTTTGAAAACTTGGCATACAACTGCTGATCCTTAAGAGCCTACAATACTTTACAGAGGTGATTGGTATGATCCTCCTCACTAGTAGAATGGACTAAAATATCATCAATAAATACAATCACAAACAAAACCAAAATCTTCCTAAACACCCAGTTCATAAGGTCCATAAATATCGTTGAAGCATCATTCAATCCAAAAGACGTGATGACAAACTCATAATTAACATACAAGGTATGAAAAGTAGTCTTAGGGATAGCTACCTCCCTAATCTTCAGTTGATGATAACCCAACCGAAGATCAATCTTAGAAAAGCACATAGCACCCTGAAGTTGGACAAAGAGGTCATCAATTTTAGGGAGGTCATAAATACTTATTCTTTATAATAACATTATTCAACTGTCGATAGTCTATAAACTCCGCAAAGACCCATCTTTCTTATGCACAAAAAGCATAGGAGCATTCTTTAGAGACACATTAGGATGAATGAAACCCTTATCAAGGAGATCCTTCAACTTATCCTTTTGCTCCTTCAATACAGCCAAAGCCATTCTATAAAGAGGAATAGAGATAGGATGGGCATAACGTAGAAGATCAATCCCAAGTCTATTTCCCTATTAAGAGGATTTTTGGGAAGATCATCAGGAAACTCATTACCATAGGAACAGATCTCAAAGAGGGACCATTGGAGCTAGAATCCTTCACCAAAACCAAATGATAAAGACACCCTTGGAAATAAACTTTCAATCTTTAAGATAAGATATAACCCTATTTTAGGCACTAAGGAATTCCCATCCCACTCAATCACTGGTTTATTCAGGAATTAGAAATTGACTATACTGGTCTGACAATCAAGAGAAGCATACATAAATAAAGCCAATCCTTCCCCAAGATCACATCAAAGTCTAACATATCCAGCTCTATCAAATCCACCAATGCCTCCCTATGAAAGATAGCACAATACAACCCCTATAGACTCTTCTAGCCACAATAGAATCACCCAATAAAGTAGACACAGAAGAGGGATAAAAAATAATCTCGAGACTAAAAACAATTGCAAAGCCACATGAGGGGTCACATAAGAAAAGGTAGAACCCAAATTAAGAAAAAAATACACATTACATGAGAAAAGCTATAACTTACCGATGAAAACATCAGGATATGCCTTAAATTCCTTATGGGTATTAAGATAATACAGATGATTCCAAACAATATTGGAACCAGATGTAGCACCCTTTGGCATAAGACCTGGAGGTGTAGCGATCGGGACCTTATTAGCTCCCATCACTACATTGGCTGAGGGAAAGTCTCACCGTATGTGACCAAGATGGCCATAATTAAAGAGCTTATTTCTCCTCTAATGATGCACCTGACCACAAAAATTACAAGGGGGATAAGATGGGGATCACTGAACTCCACTAGCCCTTCACTAGGGACCTTATGCCTTAAACCTACTATCAGTCTGAAAGTATCGATCACCAGAGGGCTTAGGATATGGATCCCTAGCTAATGAATAGGATTTCCCCTAATTTTCTTCCTGCCCTACTACCTACTACCTATACCATTATTGTGCAGACCTCCACCTTGCTCTGAATACCTGAACTTCTTACTTTCCCTCTTCACTATTTCTACTTGCTTTTTATTCTCAACATCAACCTATTTCACGTACACAACAACTCTAGGGATATCCATATTACTATTCAATTAGGAAGCCTTGCAGTCCAATACCAAGTCTAAGACAATCCTAATGCAAACTTCCTCAACTTAGCCCGCATAAAAGACACCAACTCCGAAGCATAGCGAGATAGAATTTCAATGCATAATCCTTCAAAGTTATTCTCCTCAATTTAAAATTCATCAAATCCTCTACCTTCACCTCTCTCAACCCCTGAGGAATGAAGCAAGCAAGGAAAGCACTAGAAAACTCATCCCATAATACCGGCTCAGCATTATTACCCCTCAACTGCTCTCACTCCTTATACCACTGATATGTCACATCCATCAACTGGTAGGTAGAAAACTCTAGACCCTCAGAGTAAGAAGCATACATAACACTAAATATTTTTTCTATCTCATCAATAAACCCTTAAGGATCTCCTCAACCTTAGAGCATGTGAAATTCGGAGGACACAACCTCATAAATTGGCCAACTCTAGTGACCTCAGAAGAAGGAGTGAAAAAAGTAACATGCTTAGACTAGCATGACTAAAAGGCCACCAACTGAGTAACCAAATGGATAATTTGGCTAAACTCTGCATTAGACACGTCACCTTGAGGAGCCCGAGGAGGACTAGTAGGAATCGGTGGAACTCCATGAAGGCAATAAGGAGTAGGGACCCTAGACTTAGTTTACACTCTATAAGAAGGATGATTTCCATCCAAGTTGTTCTCAGGTAGGACAGAAAAGTTTCCACGAGCATCAGATCTTCGAGGAGGCATGATCTAAAATGCTAAAAAATAAGAATTAGGGGAGATTTACGGCTGTAGAATCTATATCCTAAAACGAACAAAAGAAATGGAATATTCCTAAATATCTTATATCCCCCCTAATTATAAGTGTGGCACGCTACACACCATAAAAATGACACTACTCGACATGGCTTTGTGTACACCCAATGACTCTAAATCGTGCTCTGATACCAAAATTGTCATGACTCAAACTAAGGTCTGGTTGTTATGGGTATCTCAAATCTGCCGAGGTCCAAAGACAATCCCATTTGCTTAGTCAAACTGAATACAATTCATATATAATAGTGAGAGCAACCCATATAAACATAAGTAATAAGAGAAGGTAGTTAAAAAAAGAACTAAGAATACAATAACAATCCCAATCCATGGTAATCCACAAAGGATCTAAGAAACCAAAATCATCATAGGTCAGACATTCCCCAAAAAATATCCAAAAAGGGAACCAATTGAAGTTGTCTACGACATAGACTAAGCCAAAAAGCAACAGTCCTTTCAAAAGAAGGAGTCTCACCACTTCAAGATGACTTATGTACAATCCAAGAATAAACTATCACTGAACAGAAAAAGCAAAAGTGTCTCTGATGCTTGTATCACATGGTAATACAACGTCCGAAAACGGTTAGCAAGTTGAGCTCAATCATGTAACATAGGGAATAAGGATAAAATAAAGCCATGATCAAACTAGTTCAAAATTATTCAAAACCACATGCACATAATCATAAACATATATAGATATAAGATGTTGCGATAGGGAACAAGGTTTAGCATGAGAGATAAAATATTAACCTAGAATGCGTAGCTTCAACCATCATAAAGGCACCCACTGGCTATATGACTCCGACTTCACCCACTGTAAGGACCCAGTGTGTGTTAGCTACGCAAACCAGAGAAAAATAAGGGAAAGCTAAAGCCATCAAGGAAACCAATCATCCCTCAAAACATATATCAAGTATGACATATGCACAAAATCGTCAAGACCAATCCTCATGCTGACAAATTTAAATTTACAGTATCAGTCCCTCGGGACCTCTACCTTTAGGTCTTCGTTGCACAAATCTCTTTAAGCCCAATTAAAATATTTACATATTCTCATTCATTAAAAAAAGGAGTCATCTATTAAGGCATTTATCAAATGGTATCATCATACCAAATAAACAAGCTTAAAAGTCAATGTCATCATGCCAAACCAAACTATTTAGCAAACTATGACTCTAACCCATCAGCTAATAGGAGTCTAACCCATTTAGCTGATTTAGACTCTAACCCATCAGCTAATAGGACTCCTACTTATTTACCCAACTGGGATAACAACCCATCAACTAATAGGACTTCAAAATATTTAGCCAATTGAGACTTGACCCGTTTAGCCAACTAGAATCAAAGGTTCTAATTCAAAATCAATCCATGGCCACCAAGGCCTTTCTAGAGCCAATTTATGTTCTATTAACCTTTTGTGCAATATAAGGTCTTATAAGTGAAGCAATTTATGCATATATCTATCTCTCAAATCATTTCACAAGTTGGGTTAAGGATAAAGTTAATTCCAAACCATTAAACCATCAAGTTTAAGAAAACCCATATTCCCTATTCCAATTCCCACACCCATGCATTTTAATAGTTATAATTCATGAAAATAGAGTATAAACAATCAATCCAAAAACATGTAAATCCAATTCATGCAATAACCATTCCAAACACCTCAACCCACATTCAAAATATAAAAATTAAACTACAATGATAAAAATTGAATACATTCTTTTACATAAAATCAATTTAGAGAAGAGATACATGCCTTAGATACAAAAAAATTTGAAAACAATTTGGAGCTTACAACCTGGATGACGAATCCTCTATGAAACCTTTGAGTTTTTCTTGGGTTATGAGTTTGAGAGTGAAAGGAAGCAATTAATTTTTGAAAAAACTGATGAGATAAGTCTATTTTATGTGTAAGGGTAGTATATAAGTGAAAAGACCCAAAAAAACCCTCATCCCATGTGAATAAAATAAAAACTACACGAATTTAAAACATCAGCTTGGCACGGTCGTATCGTGGAGTCTATTATCCATAACATACTACTTATCATAGAGATTATCCTTTGTGACACGACGATATCGTAAAGGCACACTACTTCCGTGCCACGCCAATATCGCGGAGGGTAACCTCTCTGTCACTCCAAAAACACAAAGGCTTGCCAGCTCGAAATTCCAAAATATCCTCGAACGAACTTTGAAAATTTTGAAACTCTTTTAAGACACCCTATTAACATACCTAAACATAATTTAAGTCAAAAATCGATGTTTCAAACATGGAAGGATCTAAAGTAAAATGGAAAATTTTTTAAGGGTGTTACATTCTTATATTATCAAGCGACTAAACATGACTATCAATCAATGTATATCTGTCATAGTGCTATTATTTGTAAAAATACAGTAAAAATTACAACTAAAAAAATACAATTGAAGAAACTAAAAGAATATCTTCTTCTTCTTATCTGGGGTGTGAATATATTGCTCTCTTTAAGGAGATTCAAGCCCACTACAACAAAATTTTCACTGGTCCAATAGTAATATTCTTGACTTATCCCCTTTGGAATATGAAAACCTTCTAATAAATAATAAATCAACAACTCTGGACAAGAGTTGAGTTCAAAGCCCTACAAAAACAGTACTTCCCTTTAACTAATAAACTCTTTTTTCTTACTTTTGTTGACTCAATATTTTCTTGTACTTTAAAAAATATGGAAGACCATCTCTATTTATAGGTGATAAAATTTTCCATGCAATGAATAAGAAGAATAAATTGATAGTGAAGAGGAAAGATCAATGACCTATTTGTTACAAGATTTAAAAGAGTAATGTAAAGAATAATTCTACCACCACTAACTATTGTATTTAAAGGCATAAGAATTATAAATAAATGGGAAATGGTTGCTTCACCTCCCAATTGTGAAACATATGGATAAAGAGGAATAAAGTCCCATTACATTACAAAGGGAATGTCAACAACAGAAGAAGCAATGACTTTAAGATTCAACATACTAAATTAATGTCCAATGCAGTGTAACCTAAAAAATAAAATAATAATGGGCATTTGAAATGAGCTACCTATATCCACATAGCAAACAATAGAGTAAATTCATATTATCAAATTTTAAAATGTTAACCAATCAAACTCCTCACTTATTTTAATATTAGAATAATAGAGTTTACGAGAAAAAGGAAGACTACCATATATAATGAAGGTGTGCCCTGCATTGAAACTCTACTTAGTAAAATGGTAATTTTTATTTTAGGTTGTAGTGGTCTCAGACTTGAATTATGACTGTCTGACGGAAATAAAAAGTTACCACTTACACATAATAGTTAAGGTGTTGAGATGAGCTATATAGCCAAGACGTTACAGCCTTGTCCTATCCCAATTTCATGAGTGTCTTTGAGAATAAGCCTTATTCTCATTGGAATCGGCCTACTTCCACACTCACATAGGTAAAATCTATCAATAGTTCTCTTGTAATTTTATCACCCAAATCATATGAACTATAAATTTTTATTTAAACTAAATCTCACGAACATTATAGGTAAATACACTCACAGCATAGGGAAGGATAAAAAATACTATATTTTTCATGATAACTAATCATGTGATTCATATTTTCCATTGAACCTAGTTATAGGATCTCTAGCCCTCAGGTTGGATTTTCTCACATATGACTTAGAAATTTGTAGGCTTCAATCCCATCCCCCTTAATATGCTGCCTTAGTCAATGGTTCTACAATATTGTCATAAGATTTGATATAATCAACATTAGTGGTACCATTTTTCAAATATAATCTCACATTACTGTGTTTTCTTCTTATCGGTCTGGATTTACCATTGTAATAATGCTTTTGAACACTACCAATTGTAGTGGTTCTATCATAATAAATTAAAATAGGAGGAACTGATTTTTTACAATAAGGTATTTGAAAAGAAAAACAAATCTCTCAACTAATTCGCCTCCTCACTAGCTGAAGCTAAAGCAATTAGTTTAGCCTCCATGGTAGAGTAAGCAATAAGATAATAGTTTCCTTTTTAGACTTTCAACAAATAGCACCACCACCCAAAGTAAAACTATAACTAGTAGTAGATAAGAAATCACCTGATAAAGTGTTCAAATCAACATCACAAAATCCTTCAAGTAAAATAGGATATTTTTTATAGAATAAATTATAAGTTATTGTTCCCATTAAATATGTGATAACTCTCATTATAGCATGCCAATGTTCATTTCCTGGCTTGCTAGTTATCCTACCAAGTACCCCTACTAAGTATGAAATATTAGGCCTAGAGCAATCAGTTACATATCTCAAGTTTCTAATTATGCTAGCATATTTTTTTTTTGGTTTATCACATCATTTTCCCAACACAAAACTAGTGAACACTAAAATCAAAAGGAGTTACGACATGCTTGAAATCAAGGAAATTATATTTCTTAAAATTTTCTCAACATAATGTAACTGGTAAAGAAAAAACTCATCACATCTTCTAGTAATTTTTAATACTAGAATATAATTTGCATCACCAAGATCTTTCATATCAAAATGGCTTCTAGAATATTTTTAGTTTCACTAATAACATTCATGTTAGAGTTAAAGACCAATAAATCATCAACATATAGATAAATAATAGCATGCGAATTATTTCAAGAATACGATATATTCACTTATCATATTCATTTATTTTAATGTCATTATCAATCATGCAGGAATCAAACTTTTTATGTCATTAGTTTAGTGTTTGTTTCAAGCCATATAGAGATTTAATAAGTTTACATACTTTACTTTTTTGGCCAGCTTCAGCAAAACATTTGGGTTCCATGTAAATCTCCTCATTTAGATCTCCATTTAATAAGCAATTTTTACATTCTTTTGATGAATTTGTAAATCAAAAAATATTGTAATGGCAACTCTAAGTCTAATGGATGTAATTCTAGTTATCAGAGAAAAAGTATCAAAAAATTCTAGGCCTTCTAGTTGTTTAAAACTTTTAGGCACTATCCTAACCAAATATTTATCAACCGATCTATCCGATTTTAACTTTTTACATAAGACCCATTGACGTCCAATTATTTTACAATCCAATGGCAAATACTAGCTTCCAAGTATTATTAGAAATTAGTGATTCCATTTTCTTATTTACAACCTCTTTCAAAAATATAGCATCATCTAAAGACAAAACTTCTTTTAAAGTGAGAAGGTCATCTCAAACATAATAATCAGGACCAAGAAAATTTTCTACTCTAGCTCGTTTACTTCTTCTTGACTCAAAATTATCATTTTCTTTATTTTTCAAAATAGAAGTAGAAGAACTAGGTAGTGACAAAATATTTTTTCCGTGCTTTAACCCCCACTATTTTTAGAATCAAAAGAAAATTTATTTTGATGAAAAATAGCATCATCTGATTCTATTATAACACTATCTTTAAGATTAAAAAATTATACGTTGTACTATTTCAGGCATAACCAAGAAAAGTACAAGTAGTAACTTTTTTACCCAACTTAGAGATTTTCGCATCCATTAACTTTGCATACGCTAAGCTACCCTAAACTCTTAGATATTCTAAATTTTTTTATGACCTTTCCAAAACTCAAGAGATGTAAACATGGTATTTTTATGAGACACGCGATTAAACACATAATAATCAGTCAAAAGAGTTTCACCCCAAAAATTTAAAAGTGCAGAGGAATCAATTATCATGGCATTAGTTCACTCAATCAAATTTGTATTTTTCATTTTCGCTACACCATTAGATGCAGGTGAATAAGGAGGAGTAGTTTCATAAATTATACCCAATGATGTAACAGAAGAATTCAACTCATGTGACTCATATTCACGGTCTGTATCACGTCTAATTTTTTTTTTATTTTTCTACCAAACTGATTTTCAATTTTATGGAGAAAAGTTTTAAAATTCTCAAAAGCATCACTTTTATTTCTCATTAAGTAAATATATGTAAAATTAGAAAAATCATCAGTGAAAGTGATAAAATATCTATTTCACCCACGAGTTAAAATTTCTCCAAGATCACAAATATCAGTATGAACTAATTCTTATAATAAGTTTTACTTTTAACTTGAAAATGAGGCTTTTTTATTTGTTCTTTACTACAAGCCCTACATTTTTTAAAATTCTTTTTGATCATTGATGTTAATCCTAAACTACTCATGATTCCAACATACCGATCATTTATATGACACAAACGAGTATGCCAAAAATTAATAGAAGAAAGCATGTAAAAAAAGTAGATGTTTTATTCTTTTTCGACATTCAACTTGAACATCCCATCACAAGCATACCCTTTTTCCACAAAAATATTATTTTCCACAATTACATATTTGTCAGATTCAATAATCTATTTGAAGCCTGCTTTATTAAGAAGAAAAATAAACATCAATTTTTTCTCATGGAAGGAGTATAGAGTTACATCTTTTAATATCAATACCCTTTCAGAAGTAAAAATCAGCTCAACATCTCCCGTTCCAGGAACTTAAGTTGTGTGAGAATCTCCAAGCATGATGATTTTGGGTTCCTCAAAAGGACCATATTTTTTAAATCATTCTTTGTCATAACAGACAAGACGGTTTACAGCAGAGTCATCTCACCATCTATCAACATTATCCACCATGTTTATGTATGTTATCACCTCCACAAATGTTTTTTCGGTAATGTTTACCTGAGGTGTAGGCCCTTATTTTTGAAATTCACAAAATTGAGCAATATGCCCACTCTTGTCGCGGACAAAACATGGTCTCTATTCTTGAACATGTTAATTTTTTTCTTGGTCATTTAGACCATTATTTTCCTTGGGATGTCTACCATTATTTTTCTTGAAATTTTTCTTCTTAGTCTTCAAACAAGTATTTTTGTCAATTTCAGGGGCAACATTATTTGAATTAGTTAAATTTACCTTTGGTATGATATTGTTTTCTTCTGTATGAAAAAGTGTAGCTTGGTCCCTTGCTTCTTTTTCAATGAGGATTCTCATTATTAAAGTGTCAAAAGAAGTTTCCTTTTGCTTGTGGCACATAATTTTTTTGAAATTCTTTCTAAGAAGGTCAAAGTTTATCAATTATGCCACAAACAATAAGGTTATCTCTAATTTTTACTTCCTCGGACCTGACCTCTCCAACAATCATTATGAAGTCCTAAGCTTGGTCTACCACTGATTTGTTGTCCGCCATTTGAAAACAGAAAAATCTACTAGCAATATATTTTTTTCTCTCCTGCCTCCTCAGTGTCATACATACTCTGCTATGCTTTTTAAATTTTCTTTGCACTAAGTAAGTTCTATCATAATAATTATAAAAATTACTAGATAGACAATTAAGAAGAAAATACCAACACTTGCAGAAGTCATCATCATATTTTTCAACTTTCTCTTGAACAAAAATAAGTTCTTCATTATTCATGTACGAGTTATCTACTTTATTTGGATTCTTCTCAGTTAACACATAAGACACACTGAGAAGACTTAATTAGAAAAGTAATTTATCCTTTCACCTTCTGAAATGAGTATCGTTGAACCGGAATGGCTTATTAAGATCTATCATCTTGACATCCATGGATTTTTCAGTTGTTGCCATTGAATCTTCTTAAAATTATTGGTGAATTACAATAAAAATCACAACTAAAAAAAATGATAAATTAAATTAAAAGAATATCTTCTTCTTTTTGGCTGAGACGCGGATATCTCACTTTTTTTAAGGAGATTCAAGCCTAATGCAACAAAGTTTCACTGGTCCAACAATAATATTCTTTACTTATCCCCTCCAGGATACAACAACCTTCTCACAAAGAACAACTCAAAAACTATAGACAACACTTGAGTTTAAAGATCCACAAAAAGAACACATACTATAGGCTCTTATGGTCAGTGAACACATCAACATTAACTCCATACAAATAGAACCTCCAAATCTTTAAGTTAAAAAGTACTGCTGCTAACTCAAGATCATGAGTTAGATAGTTCTTTTCATGGGGTTTGAGTTGTCTAGAGGCATAGGCTATCACCTTACCTCTCTGTATGAGGACATAACCCAAACCTACTCTACATGCATTATAATACACAACAAAGCCATCTGAACCATGTGGTAGAGTAATAACTGAGGTTGTCATAAGTCGAGTCTTCAACTCTTGAAAACTCTTCTCCCAAGAATCTGACCACTGAAACTTGACTTTTTTCTAAGTCAATCTAGACATGGGGGATGTAATATATTAAAATCCATCAACAAACGATCGGTAATAGCCATTCAATCCCAAGAAACTCTTAATATTTGTTCAAGAGATGGGTTTGGGCTAGTTTTAACTATTTCGGTCTTTTGAGGATCAACTCTAATTCCATCACCAAAAATGATATGGCCGATAAAAGCTACTAACTTTAGACAAAATTTGCACTTACTGAAGTTAGAGAATAGTTGATGGTTTCAGAGAGTCTGTAATACTATTCTGAGATGATCTCCATGATCTCCATGATCATGTTCACTGCGGCAGTAGATAGGGATGTTATCTATAAAGACTATGATGAACATGTCCAAGTACTACTAGAAAACATGGTTCATCAAGTCCATGAAAGCTTCTGGGGGCATTGGTAAGACCAAAGGATATGACTAAGAATTCGAAGTGACCATACTGAGTTTTGAAAGCTATTTTCAAATTCTCACATTCTCCGACTCTGAGCTGATGATAGCCTGATCTAAGGTCTATCTTAGAGAAGTAACTGGCGCCCTGAAGTTGGTAAAATAAGTCATCGATTCTAGAAAGTGGATACTTGTTATTGACCATGTCTTTATTTAACTGACTCTAGTCAATACACATTCTGAGGGAACCGTCCTTCTTATGCACGAATAGAATTGGTACACCTCACTAGGAGATACTTGCCCTGATGAATCCCTTATCTAGGAGATCTTTCAAATATTCTTTTAATTCTTTGAGTTCTGTGGGAGCCATTCTATATGGCAGAATATATATGGGTTGATTATCTAGAAGAAGGTCTATTCCAAAGTCAATTTCTCATTCGAAAGAAACTCTGGAAAGATCTTCAGGAAATATGTCTGAGAATTTGCATGGTACTGATACTGACTCAAGAGTAGGGGTTTTTGAACTATATTCTTGGACTAGAACGAGATAGTAGACACATCCCTTAGATACTATTTTCCTTGACCTAAGGTAGGAAACAAGCGGACCCCTAAGTGCTGAAGTACTACCCCTCCACTCTAGGATGGGCTCATTCGAAAACTAAAACCTAACAATTCTATTTCTATAGTTGACTGAGGGATAGCAGGAATGAAGCCAATCCATGCCAAGAATGACATCAAAATCTGTCATCTCTAATTCGACTAAGTCTGCTGAAGTAACTTTCAGACATAGCATAACTGG
Organism: Capsicum annuum; assembly: GCF_002878395.1. Classification (NCBI taxonomy): domain Eukaryota; kingdom Viridiplantae; phylum Streptophyta; class Magnoliopsida; order Solanales; family Solanaceae; genus Capsicum; species Capsicum annuum. Next base: position 40,596,566 of record NC_061112.1, on the reverse strand, counting down.
ATAGTTCTTATATACCCGCCGCACTAGAATAGATTTACCCACTAGGGTAGAGACTGCTAAAGGCTCTACTAGAATTTTGGGACTGACTCCGAACTCAACAACTATAAAGGGAGTTACAAAAGAAAAAAAAGCTCCTGGATCTAAGAAAGCATAATCATACAAATGATAAAATTGTAACGTACAAGTGATCACATCAGGAAAACTTTCCTTATCATGTCAGGACGAAAGTTCATAGAGTCTATTTGGGCATTGCCCACTGTGGCATTGGAAGTGGCACCCTGCTGATTTTGGAAACCGAACTGAGCCGAGAGATGGTTATGCTGACTCTGTGAACCCACCCGAGGACACTGTATGACTCTGTAGCCTGGCTTGCCACATCTAAAAAATACATTATTGCTAGCTCTACAAGCACCCTGATGGTTTCTACCACACTTCTAGCAGAGAGGACGTGTTCGGGCACTTCTAACACTACCCTGGGGTTTAGGGCTTGATGCCCTATCTCTATTGTCATCTCTAAATTTCACCACGGGAGCACTGGCTGAGGATGGAGTTGAAATTGAGGACTTTAGGTAGAACTGAGAATGATTCCATTACGGTGAGCGAAGTTGGAACTACATGTTCTTGCTCTCTTATTCTCTCTCTCTTTTCCCCTATTCTTAGCCTCCTCTATCGACTGAGCATGAACCATAACCCTGGATATGTCCATCTCCTTAATAAACATTGTTGTTGATTCAAGAATAAACTAATAAAAATGAAATTAATGACTCAAGATACAAAAATCAGCAACTATAAGACAAAGAAAACAAGAGAATAAGAAAGGGGATAAAGAAAATATGTATAAAAGTAAGATAGGTAATGAGACCCTTACTATCACCAATGATCAACATAAGAAAGTGTATCAAACCTTCAAACACACCTCATCAATGGTAGTTTAAACCTCAGTCTTAGGTGGACCAAAGGAATTAGCACTCCTCAATCACACCTTTCTTGCCAATTGATCAACACAAGTAAAATCCATCAAATGTATTAATCTCTCAAGTTTGGATGTGTTTTACAAAACCTACACTAAGATGGCTTTTCCAAGCCCTACATTTAGGAAAGAAACTATACCAAGAGTAATACTCAATTTCAATTCATCAAAGTCTAATGAAAATGGAAGCTAAACGGTCTATTTATACTATTACATAACAACGACTAACATGCCCTTAATGAAGGGTTATCCTTTGGAGTGTAAAAGAGAGGTCTTAAAAGACCATAATGCCATTAGTTGAGGAGCCTATGTGATGTAGAAATCCCTCCTTCTCTCTTCAATTTTGACAAGGATTTTTAATGGTTCAAAAAGGTCTTCAAGAACTTGCAAATCCGAGACTTGATCCTTTGACAATCAAAAGCCTGAACCTTCTAAAAGACCTTGTACTCATTATGCTAAAAAAATAGATGGAATTTCTAAGCAAGCACTACTTTCTATTTTAAGGGAGTAATCCCCACATTGATATAAATCACCATTAGTAGCAAAGGGATGACACCCAAAAACATGTTCACAAGAAGAATCACAATTTGGGTTTCCTAAATAATCAAGCAATTTAAGGTCACCTTCACCCGATTGTCCCTTTTCTTAGTTTCTTTGAGAAAATCTATAAATATGGATTTCATCATACAAAATTCTTAAGGAATCATCTCCAATCCCATGATCAACTTCATTATTAACTCAATACTTATCAAACACAGCACGCATATGCTTAAGTAGTGGGCTACATTCATGAGTAGGTTTATCATCATTCACATCCTCACTAGTTGTGGGCAACTCACATACCAACGTAGATTTACCTTTGTTTTCACAAGGGTCAACTAGTATGGAAATACTATTATCACTTGGTAATGGAACCTTATTTAATTTATAAGTGCCAGAACTAGATAGACACAAATCATTCTTACAAAAATAATTGATTTTGTCATCTAAAAGATCAACTAGTTCTTGCGTACTCACAACAAGAGTTTGGTCCTTATTCAACCTAACAACATCAAGAGTATCACAAAGGTAAGACTCATGCAATTCTCCTCCAAGTGAACCATCAACTACATCCACTTGGCTACTACTATCCACATTACGACATTCTAAGTTTACAGGAGTGTAGGAGATAGCATTGTTACCTTTTAGCTCACATGAGGTATGGCCTTCACCTAGGTTTGGATCGTGGTAGTCTATTTGTTCCTTTAGGAATCTCTCATTGCTAGGGAGTCTGTCAAGAATTCTTTGTTGCATCATCTCTTTGTCATTTTTCCTAAAGTTGGAATTCTTATCAAAGAGCTCCATTTGATCATCGACCATGTGTTCTTGAGGAACTCTCCCTGAATCCTCCAGTGAAAGTATATTATCTTGAACATTCCCACAAGGAGATTTGATACTAGGAAAAATGCTAGTATTTTTGTTAGTGGTGATTTGGCTTAGATGGCATGCTTGAATCATTAATTAGTGTAGACCTTCAAGGTGCCAATGGAAATTTTATAAAGGATCCGAGGTAGTATAAATACTATAATTATACAGGGTGGATGATGTTGTTCCTTTCATTGTCAAGGTATCTAAGAGAAAACACCTACAAAATGACAAATAAGATAGTTCAAATAACCTCACACACTCATACTCGGATCTCACATCACACTTGATCTCATAAGTGTTGAATACTTGGCAATACTTGGTAAATGAATTGAGTGGTGAATATTCCTTGTTATGGAATCAATTTTTGTTTGATAAAACTCAAATCAAATGATGCACGGACTTGAACCAACAAACTACTATGACTTAAAAACAAGAAAAAAACACAAAAAGCAAAGATACGAACAAAACGGACTCAAGACTAATTAACAACCTAGTAGGTACTTACTATTTTGATATTTAGTGATAGAATCAACGCAAAAGCAACTAGAAACAACAAATAGAAACTTACAAACCTAATTTAGAACTCAATTTTGTTGTTTATATAGTGATGATGTGGTAGTTTGTGATTGGACGTCACTTTTCAAATTTTTCAATTCTCAAATTCTTGTCTCAGCCAAAAAACATATAGGGAAGGAAGAGAATTTGTTTGGATGGAAAATATTTAATTTTGAAGCCTTTTAAAGATTTAAAATAGATTAGAAATGAATTGGTCCCCCCTTGTACTTGTAATGTACTAGAAGATTACTTTTGTCTTTGTTGTTTTCTTATTTTGGCAAGACTAGGAAGCTTCTTGGAAATTTCCTTAAACAACTAGTACACTACCTTTCCTCCCTTTTCAAGAACACTAAAACTAAGATTTAGGGATGTCGGAACAACCCTAACCAAGACTCTAATACCAAATGGTACAAGAATAAACTACTAAAAATGAAATTAAGGACTCAAGACACAAAAATCAGCAACCACAAAACAAAGAAAACAACATAATAAGAAAGGGGATAAAGAAGAGATGCATAAAAGTAAAGATAGGTAATGAGACCCTTACTATCACCAATGATTAGCACAAGAAAATGTATCAAACCTTCAAATACAATTCATCAATGATAGTTCAAACCTCACTCATGGGTGGACCAAATGAATTCACACTCCTCAATCACATCTTTCTTGCCAATTGATCAACACAAGTGAAATCCATCAAATGTATTAATCTCTCATGTTTGGATGTCTTTTCCAAGACCTACACTAAGATGTATTTTTCAAGCCCTACACTAAGGAAAAAAAACTACACTAAGAGTAATACTCAATTTTAATTCATCAAAGTCTAATGAAAATAGAATCTAATATGTCTATTTATACTATTACATAACAATGAGTAAAATTTCCTTAATGAAGGGTGCTACTTTGGAGTGTAAAAGAGAGGTCTTAAAAGACCACAATGCCCTTAGTTGAGGATCATATGTGATGTAGAAATTCTTCCTTCTCTCTTTAATTTGGACAAGGCTGTTCAAAAAGGTCTTCAAGCACATGTAAATCAAAGACTTGATCCTTTGACAAGCCTATGCTTGAACCTTCTAAAAGACCTTGTACTCTTTATACTTGTATAAGTGGTCCTACACTCCTTGACCACAATATTAGACACTCGAGACATAAACATACTCATCTTAGATCTACTATACTCTACCACAGGACGAGCGTCTCTGGCTAATTGAGTAAAGTTGAGAGAATATTCTTATACCGTCATGTTTCCCTGCTTTAAATTTATAAATTCCAAAAACTTTACTTCCCTCAACTCTTGCGGGTACACACCCATGCATAAGACTCTACTAGATATGGTTTTCAAACATCCTAGGACTTTGTTGAACCTTAGGCTTTGATACCAAGTTTGTAATGCCCTTAGTCTATACCCTGGATGCTACACGATGCTCATAATCCTGATGGACTATAAGCTAACCCATGACTGGTACCTACTGTAATAACTGAATAATAATACTATATTATATAAATATTAGGTAGAAACTTTCCATAAGGTTCTAAAGTATTAATAAATACTGAATACTGATACATCTATCTGAAACACTCTAGTTTGATAAGTATTTACTGTCTAAATAATTGATTGATGGGACAAACCTCCAACTAACCCGGACTACTAAAAACTGATAAACTGAGATACTGAAGTAATAATTATGTCCTTGAACTATGAGGACTCAACACTAGTCTGCTGCTGATGGATCGAGCTGCTAAGTATGATTGGGATCCCGTGCGTCTGGACCTATGATATAAGACATCACAGCATAAAAGAAAGATATGTGTTACTACTTTAAATTTACTGGTATACTATATGAGGTAGGCTGAGATGCATGGGTTCATATGTATAAACAATACTAACTGAATAACATGAGTATAACTGAATAAAAGTATATATATGAATACGTAAACTGTAACTAAGGTCATGTAACACTGGATGCTGAGTTCTGAATTTTTGATTTACTGATATCTGGGTTTACTAATACTGTATGACTGTTAAATGGGTGACTGTATCTGACAGTCTTAATTCTATTGAACTATTCTATGTTCTATACTGAATTGAGTGACCGAGTTTGACAGTCCTAATTTTTTTAAAACTAAACTGAGTTCTATTCTTAAGACTGAAACTGAAACCATGGGAGCTAATCAACTAACCGACATGCCCTTTTATGAATAGATTGGGGTCTAACCTATTACCCTAGTTATAAAGGTGTCAGTACCGTGGCATTAGTTAAGATAACTGTAAGTTTACCTTCTTTGATATAAAGCTCTTTCATCAACTCTCACTGGTAGGAAAACTTATATTAGATGTATCAACCCTAGTCTGGCAGGAAGATATCTTAACCTACACTGGCTACATAGTTCTATAATATAGGGATTGCTACTAAGGGTCAAACCCTATCCTGGCAGGAATATCTTATCCCTGGTTTCACTCGGTGCTGAATCCTACTCCTAATTGAATAGACACTGAACAGATTCCTAGTTCATACTAGGCTTGACAGAATTTTTACTGATTATACTATATAACTAAACTGAACTAAGTTTTATTGACTGACAGAATACTACTGAATTCTATTAATTGACTGAATTTACTAAGGTTTGAACTAGATTGGACTGATACTGAGTCTACTATGTTTTTCCTGAGTTCTATAACTGATGGAGAGTACTACTGATCATGATAGGACTGAGATTATTCTATAACTGAGATTAAATACCCCAGGACTCGATAGCATGAAAAATAAATCATAGCATAAACTTAAAAGGGATAACTATATGCACCTGATTATAACTCATTCATAGAGATATTCCATCAAATACTTGCATGCAATAACTTGTACATAAGCTAAAATAACATGATTGTTTTCCCCTTTTCTTTATTCTTATGAGCAATTTATCAAATACTTGGAGAACATAATCAATGCACATGACACTGAACAACACATAGGCATCATAATTCAAATCCCTATTTACTATTTCAAGGATTTAGCATGGATTAACATGATTCTATACATATATCAAATAACTCCATATGAAACTTGTAACAAACATGGATTAGAAACCCAATTAATTATTTTAATCATGAATATAATCAAACCCAACATAAAATTCATAAAATCAATACACTTGAAATATTAAAAGTAGTTTCTTGAACTCCAAGGGTTGAAGGGACCCTTGGATTAATACTTGCCATACCTTAAAGCTTGAATTCTGAAAGATTGATGGATTTCCTTGCAACTTGGATTCTTGAATGTGATGAACTAGAGTTTGTTCTTAAAAAATTCTAGAGAGAATGAGTAAATTTTGCCTTTTGGATGACTTAATTACATGTTTTGGGGGCTAATATAATATAGGAAAAGACCCATTTACTCCTTTGGACATTGCTTTTTAATTACTAAAAACTAGACTAGTGACACGCCGCATCGTTGGCATTGATTTAATAGCCAACATACCACATCGAGTCTACGTTGGTTCTCTATGATTTATGCTGGGAGCTGGGGAAAAATACTCATCGACACGATGGGAGATGCAATCCGCTGAGATTGCATCGATCCACTAGTTTGATCTTTCAAATGTGTTTCAAACAAAGTCTAAAAAATCCCAAACTTTCCTTAGAACACCTACTGATATTCCTGATCTTCATTCAACCTAAAAATTATTACTTTAAGGTTATGAGGGTCTTGAAAAAGGATCACCAACTTACTAAGGCTAAAATAACTCTAAGTAACAACACTTAGCTGAATTTTTCTAAGTCTAGGATCCCTTACTAGCTTTTACAGGACAGAATCAAGCTTAGAATTTTATAGGGTATTACAAGTGTTCTTTAAGGAACTTATGCAGATTCTTATGTGAATCCATCTGTTCCAAATTTGTCTTATTCTTAAGGCAACAGAAGTAGCTAAGTTTAAATTCTTACAGATAGAGTTTTCTTAAATAGTCCCTACAGACAGTTATGAGATTATATGTAGGCTCGATAGTATCCCATCAGTGTCTTTTTGTTCCAAAGAACAAATTATTTCATTCATATTCATGAAAATCGTGCACTAAGCCAAAGTTATAGGTGCTTCTACATCCCTTCTTAGTTTTCTAAGACAACATATAATCTAGGATTATAAGAATAAACCTAGAAGTTTAGCAGTAGTAAAATGGGGATAGTGTTATACGAATTTAGTAGATTATGTACCCATGGGGGTAGTTGTATGAAAGGTGAATCAGTTGACTTGAAATAGTGCATGCAATAATTTAAGTTTGTTGATTTGAAATTATGTATGGTAGTGTGGGTGTGATTTAGAGGTTTTCCCAATGTGATATGGGATTAAAGTATCTCTAAGTCTTAATGTGGGTGTGGTTTGATAGTACCCTTGAGTTGATAAGTGTGAATGAGGCTAGTCATGTGGTATATGATGTTCTTACCAGCTAAGTTATGAGATATAGAAAGTTAAGAGTTGTATCTTAGATGAAAGTATTAGGAGTGGATTTTACACTTTCATATGTAGTCTTTTAGGGTGATTTTATTATTTACGTTTATTGTTATGTCTTAAACTCTAGAGTAAAGTGGTTGTAGTTCAGCTTAGAATTTATTAAAGGGGTATACAGACATAGAAAGACATCTTAAAGAAAAAGGGGGAAATGATAGAACAAGTAACAAAGTTAGGCTCTCATATACTAGTAGTGATATCAGTGTATTGTAGAACATTAGTAAGGGTTGATGCTCGACCCATTCTTATTTCTGTACTTTTACTTAAGTCATTATGATGTCTAGTCATTCCATACACGCCATATCTATACACATAGCTCATATTCATGCACTTTCCATAGAATCATGTGTGCTTCCAGTTCTTAGTATAAGGAGTTCCAGTTTACTCAGTAGTACGAATTATATTCCATGAATTTATGAACTCTAAACTTAGGTCATGCAACTCATGACTCCTGTACTAATGCTTTATAGTATTTTCAATTCTAAGTACTCATTCTACACTCCTAATGATCATTGAAATTTAGATTATGTCATTTATGTCAGTTTAGATCTCTTTGATGAATTCATGACCTTAATACTCTATTCCTCAGACCTTAGTTAAGTGTCAAAGTTCTGTATAGTATTTTTTTATGTTTCAAGTCCTTATGTTGTAACCTTTCAATGACCTCTCCTTAATGTAAAGATAGTGGTAATGAACAATTTGTTAATAAGAGGGATAAAATTTTCCTTATTTACAAAAATTGTTTTTTTGCTTGTTTTAGCTAAGTCTATAAGTGTGAAGTAAGTTCAAGGCAATGTTTAAAATATATGTCATGGATAAATGAGAATTTTATGTTTATTTTTTTGGGGGATAGTCGTGGGAGTTGTTATTGATAGGAGCCTTAGAGAATATGAGAAAGATGCTTTTATGGGTGTTTGTTCAGAAGTTCATATTTAGTTATGAATATAGTCTTGAATGTCATGTTTGTATATATTTAGATAAATGCATTGGGCGATATTGAATTCCTAGTAAGAGATTGAATTTTCTTATTGTAGTAGTAAGAGGAATTATTCTTGATGGAAGTTGTGAACATACAACGAGTAATGAATTCATGATTCAGACTTGTATTATAGTTTTATGTTTGCACTTTGTAGATTCGAGTAGGCTTGTACATAGTAAGAGAATTTAGTTGTGGTCAAACTTCAGTAAATAGAGTCATTGTGCCCATGTGAAGATTTTAAGTAGACTTAAGAGAGTTGTCATATTAAAGTGGAATGTATAATTGAGGGTTATTTGAGAAGTATGTATCAACTTGAAAGTAGAAATTGCATGGTCTAAGGCATAGAAATTCAATACTAGCATATGTTTAATAGGCTTGTGTTCCATGTTACAGAATTATAGCCATGTTGTGATTCATTATATAGATATCTAATTCAGATTATGCCCAATATTCTTTTCTCCCTAATGTTATGAGAACTATTTAGAAAGAGCATTAAAGAAATACTTCAGTTGAGTATAAGCTTTCAGTATGAGTTAGTTTGTATAACCAGCAATTCAGTTTAGCAGTCAGACACAAGAGTGTTGAGGAAATAATTTATTCGAGTATAAACTTTCCGTATGAGTTAGTCTGTATAGCCAGCAATTGAGTTTAGTATTCAGACACACAAGTTCCTATGGTTTTCCATCTTTCCATCTAGTCATACTATTTGAAGTCTCATGAATATGGTTATTCTCAGAGGTAAATTGTTCCCATTCATTTAACATGCAAATTCATCTCAATTCATGCATCAGTATCAGATGTGAGATATTTAGTCATAATTCAGTTTGTAAGTGTCCCATCCATCATCTCAGTCTTTCCTTAGTATTTCAGCCAAGTTAGTATGATTCAGGGGGAATGAAATATCCCAAGGGGGAGATATTGAAATACCTCTAGATTCTATGTCCTAAACCTCTCAACTTTTCTTCATGAAACAAGATCCATCTCAAAGTAATGGTTACTCATAATTTGACTCTTTCTTTTATATCTCAGCCGTATAACTATTCTCATGACATTGCATGTATTCACAAAAATGATTTAGTTCATGTACAATATTTCAGACTCAGTTATATAATTATGTTTTCAATCATGCATGTTCAGTATGATCTCAGTTTCCCTAGTGTTCCTAGCTAACCACTTTCATTAGAGGACAAGTGTTCCCAAGGGAGAGATATTTTAATACCTCATAAAAGTCTTAGCTTAATTCAACTCTCAGTTTCCTGTTTAAGGGGTCCTAAGCTTGGAATTTTTGCCAAGTGTTGGGGACTTAGTCATTTTCCAAGACACCTAAACTTAGCTAACTTTATTTTTGACCTTCCCAACCTTGGGACGTCTATTTTTGAGTTTATTTATGTTCAGGAGTGTTGAATGTATGTCTCGGGTGAGTTTCGAAACTTTTGGACCGACGTAGGGGTATGTTTGGAAAATAAAAATAGTAGTACCAATAAGATAGGCTCACGACGCCTGATCCAGTCAGTTGCGATGAAGCATGTGGAGCCCGGTCTAGTTCACTGAATTAGAGCCCACGGTGCGGGGCTTACCCCATCGATCTAGAGCCCATATTGCCCGGTGCCTACATATTCAAACTTTTTATTTAAATGCCCAAGGGGATTGTTGGTCATTTACTATCATCCTATTTCATCCATAAACACAAATTGGGGCTCCCAAGGAGTATTATTGGTCCTTTTTCTCACAAATTTTCTTAAGAAAAAAACCCTCTCTTTCCTTAAGAACAAACTCTAACCATTTCATAATGAATCAAGGTATTCAAGATTAAAGTTCCAGAAACCCTCAAGAAATCTTTAAGAAATCATCTATTAAGGTATGTGGGAGTTCATACATGGGTCCGCTTTGCCCCATGGAGTCCAAGAAACCTTTTTGGCTTTAAATTATGAGTTTTACATGTTTAAGTTCAGCTATCTCCATGAATCTCTTGTTAATTCAATTTCAAGTTACGATTATAAGCGCTTTCAAGTGGAATGAGTCATATCATGTTTTTAATGTTGCAATTTCCATGTCATGTTTGGTTCATTCCGGATAAATCCCTCAGTTATGAATTTAGCCAAGAAATCCTATTATTTTCTCATGTTTAAGATATTCTCATGTATTAGTTTAAGATTTTCAAAAGTTTGTTGAAATGCCTATGTTTGGGTCTTTGAGCCATAATAATTTATCATAGTATTTCAAGTTTGATATCATATTTTATACTCATTCAGAGTTGGTGGGTTATGAACACTCGATACCTATGTGATTTACATAAATTCTAATTTTTAAATACTCAGACAGTTAATCTACGAATCTTATCAGTATACTCAGATATTCATAATCATGATGAGCATTATCATTTTATATGTTCATAATTACTCTAGAATCCATATGCACTATTATTTCCATAATACCAAGACCTAAGCTTAACAGTTATCAGTTATCAGTGCATGCACTAGTTAGCATTTCAGTGTCTTTCAGTTGGGGGTAGGATTTAGCATCGAGCAAACCCAGGAATGGGTGCTCACCTGCTAGTAGAAGTTTTACCTTTAGCAGCAGTCCCTGAGTTTCAGAACCACCTAGCCAGCATAGGTTAGAGATGTCAACCTGCCAGTTAAGGGTTGACAAAGTGTTCACTTTCCAGTTGAGGGTGATACATATCTCATTAGAGCACCTACCAATTGATGGTGACTCATTAGTTCTTTGGGACACCTATTTAGTGGATCCACACAGCCAGTGTTAGTACTCGAGGCACGGTACTGACTCCCTTCCAACTGGGGTTACAAGTTTGACCCCGATTAGCTCAGATTGGGTCATGTCGATTATATGATACCTTCTACAGGTTTAGTCATTAATTAGTGTATATTATGATCAAGTTTGCTTAACTAAATGTACTGACTTTAAAATATTTAGTTATACAAATTTTAGTCTTTCAGAATTACAAATTGTCCTAATGACATAACAGATATACACTTAGTCTTTCATTCTCAGATTTTACAGTTTTCATGCATTCATTCTCATTTATTTTATGTTCTTTAGTTAGTCCGTATCTCATATACATAGTAACTCAGTTTTAGTCCAGTTATTCAGACTAAGTAATGTGCAATTTTACATGAGCAGTATTCAGACATTAGTTAATCAACATACAGTTATCAGTTAATCAGTATATAAATACCTGTTATTCAGAATTCAAACATCAGTTATTTAGTACTAAGCTATCAGTCATTAAGTTAATCAAATCAAATTAGTATATATTATTTTTGGTTTTGTGTGTTTATGCATTCGTGCTCAGTATATTTGAATATTCAGATCCTTAAGTTATTTCAGTGTCCATCATATAGATTTAGACCCAGTATTCATAAAGTATCTATGTTTTACTATTTTTTAGCTTCAGTTATACTTATATTACAAAATTTTAGTTTTTAGGAAACTCAATGTAGTGATTCACTAGATAATCAGCTTTTGTTGGTTAATCATGTTTTAAGGTATATCAATTTTCAGATTATTTTAGTCTCTTGGTGAGTCTACTAACACTTAGCATTGTAACATCCTTAGACTACCCCCTGGGCGTTATATGGAGCCTTGGACCAAAAGTAATCCCAAGCTAACCCTTGTGCTAGCATAACTCATGAGCAACTGAATAAAATACATAAATATGATAGAAATAAGTAGAAAAAATGTATTTAGCTGAACATCTTCAAAAAAAACTATTAAAACGATTACAACTCTAGTTATAAAAAACAAAACTAAAATCAAATACATCAACTCTACTAACTATCTATGAAGATTCTACTAATATTAACCATAGGTATGCAGGACATGACCCCTAGCTATCCCGAATCAATATGACTGAATAAAGGAAATAAGATGCTATTCAAACTATGATTAACTCAAGACCTCAAATCAAAAGGACTTATCACTTGCTGACTGGAAGATGTACACTGTCTGATTATCAGGTGTGGGCTACAACTGGTACCTACATTAACTCAATGTAATTATTGATTTTGCAAATACTGCATGCTAAATATAAATGGCTTACCTTGACCTTGAATAAACAAATCTGTGAAATCGTAAACATGAGTAGTGAAGAATAATGGTAAGCTTTGTGAGCTTTAAAACTTATTTCTAAGTGATTTTCTTTTATTCTGTGCTATAGAGGTTATTCTAACTAAGATACACCATGTGAGCTATCACAGTGTCCAACATCTTATCCCCCATATGGAAAAGCGCACGTTGGGGAGGGTCGTCCAACCGATACCATTGTAATAGGACCTAATCTAAAGTGATAACTTTTTGTAACTTCATCTATATTGGGAATAACTTGAACCTACGTTCTCTCGTAGTTTTGGGGCATGTGACCTTGGGCATATACCAAACTTGGTGCTAAATACTACTCCCTTATTACTTAGTGCTCATACTGTAGGAAATCTACCTAAAAATAGCATAAGGGTTTATAATGAAAACCAGTTATGCTTCTCTTTTCTTTAAACTATTATAAAAAAACTAATGTGGATTCCATATCTTTGCTTTGGATCAAAAGATCAATCTTTCATAAAATCTAGGTATCAAAACAATCAAAGAAACCTAAGAGCATAGTCTTCTTGAAATCTCAAACTCATTCTTGGTATAAGTTTATCAAATAAAACTTAAGAGCATGATCTTCTTGAAATATTGACACTTAAATTTAGGGCTTAAAACCCATGCTTTAAACTCATGACAATTCACAACAAAACTTTATGCTCAATATAAATCTTGAAATACTTCAACAATCTCAAGTCAAGATTGTTCAATCTCATCGATAATATAAATCTCATAATTTAAAACATAAACATAACCACTTATTAATATACGTAGATCTTTAAATCTCATGATAGTCATATGGTTCAAGAATATAGAAACATGGGTATGAAACCTGAGTCAAAACAAGTAAATAGAAGGATAAGATCATGCAATTTTGGTACAAGGGTGAAACGATACCATTTTTCATAACCCCACATACCTTAATTAGTTTTATTTGAAATTAAAAGCTTGACTTGGAAGCCTTGGGAATGTTCTTGAATGCTTTCCTTTGACTTCTTGGGTTAGAGAACTTAGATTCGTGCATACCTTGAGGAAGGAGTAATGTAGTTCTTGGTGTTCTTGAGGGGAGGTTACGGTTTTCTTGGAGAGAAAACGTGAATAATGGGGCAACTAATGCTCCTTGGGGACTTTAATTTGTGTTTTAGATGGGATTGGCTAAAGAAAAATGACCCAATTTCCCATAAATATGCAAAAACAAAAGATGGAAAATAAGGGAGCGTTCTATGGAGCATGCGCCATGGGCTCTGGAGCACTAGAATAAAGCGTGCACCATGGGCTCTGGAGCGCCAAAATGGAGCATGCGACACATTCTATATCGCGGGATGCTAATATTTTGGACTTCCAAACATGCCCTTACACTGGTCTAAAAATTCCGAAACTTACTCGAGACGTACCTTTGACACCCCCGATCATGAATCAACTTTAAAATCGATGTTCTAAGGCCGGGATGGTCAAAAATAAAATCATCAAAGTTTATGAGCTTTAGAAATGACTAAGTGACAACACTTGGTGAAATATTCAAAGTCTTAGACCCTTCTAACATTCAATAGTATGCTGGATTGGGCTAGGATCTTACGGGGTCATTTAATATCTACCCTTTGGGAGCATTCATCCTCAAATAAGACTGATTAGACTGAGAGTACTAAGGCAACTACGATCATATTTTCAACATGCATGACATGGAAGGTGACTTGGAACATGTCTGCGTAACTCAGACTTAGCATGATACATGAAGTGAACTGATTTCATAATATATGCAATGTCATGAGAATGGTTATGAGGCTGACATAGAAGCAAGAGATTCAACTTATGAGTAATCATTACCTCACGCTGGATCTAGTTTCGTGAAGAAAAGATGAGAGGTTTAGGACATGAAAACTCTTGGTATCACAAAATCTCTCCCTTGGGATAGTTCATCCCCCGAAGGATACTAATTTGGATGAAATACTAAGAAAGACTGAGATGATGCATGGGACACTCACGAGCTGAATCATGACATAATACCTAAATCTGAAAGTGATGCATGATGCATGAACCTAGCTGAATTCATAATTTACGTGAATGTAAACATTTTACCTCATGGAATGGCCTTACTCGTGAAACTTCAGGTAGTAAGACTAAATGAAAAGTTGAAAATCAATAGGAGCTTATCTTCTTGATTGCTAAACTGGATTGCAGGCTCTATGAACTAGACCATACAGACTGCCCATACTCAATTGGAATATTTATCCAACACTTTTCTAAAAAATTCTAATAATAATATTATGAAGCAAAGAATTTTAGGCATGATCTGAACAAGATATCTGAATAAGGAATCGAGATATTGATACAACTCCATAGCATGGAACATAAACATATAAATTATAAGCTAGGATAGAATTACTAAGCATAGGCAATGCAACTTCTTACTTTCAAGCTTAGGAACACTTCTCAAATACTACCTCAACTATACTATTTTCCTGAAATACCACTCATTTGATTCAAATTATAATTCTTTCATATACATTGATAAATCCATCTACTAAAGCCTAAACTAAACTAAATTCTCACACCATGATCAAGCCTAACTTGAAATCACAAGGTACACCACGACACACCATAATACTAGTATAAACCACATTATTCAATCTTCTATGACTCTTTTAGAGCTTACCCCTAAGAATAACATGCCTTATCATTTCAGTAACTAACTCGGAGCTCCTATTATGGATTCACTAGCACATATTGCATTCATCTAGTTACATCCTAACATGACATTCAAGATTATAATTATAACCATATATGAACTTCAAGGCGACCAGCCATAAAGACATACTTCTCATATTCTCTAAACCTCTATCAACAACAACTTTCTTGCACTATGCTTAAGATAACATACCCACAATTCTCAACTAACTATGACATATACCAAAGATTTACCTTAATATTCCTTCATCCTTTGGCCTTAGAAATGCGTAAATATTTTTTATCAATAAGAGTCATCAACTCTCTCTCATCTAAACCATTGCTTATCCAGTATCATAACCACTATCTTAAAAAAGAAGAGGTCACCAAAGGGCTAATGCATAAGGACCTGAAGCATGAAGGAATACTATGCATAACTTGGACACTCAATTGAGGCTTGAGGAATAGAATGTCAAAGGCATGGATTCATTAAAGAGATCTAAACTGAGGAGCTATATGATATAATATGAATTTCACTAGTATCATGAGTTCTAAGATTTGAAATACTCTAAAACATGATTTCATACTTATCATGAGCTATTCAATATAAGACTGGAGTACATAGATGTAACGCCCAAATTTTCTTGAACCAGAATTCCACACGGTGCTCATAACCCCGAGGGACCACAAGCTAACCCTTTCTGATATCTGTAATTGATCAGTGCATAATATACTGAATTAAATGCAAAAAACTAGCAAAAACTTCCCATAAGGTTCAAATATCTAAAAATACTCAAAATTGAAAATTGAATACTCATATATCTATCTGAAAAAGCATCTAAACTTGTCTGAACTATGGAGTTGATGGGATATATCCAAAACTAACTCCATCTACTGAAAATAAACTTAGTCTAATGCCATAATAAAATAAGGATCATCTTCGAATAAAGAGGACACACAACTACATCTACTGCTATTGACTGAGTATAGACTGCTAAGGGTACTTTGGATCTCACGTTTCTAAACCTAAGGTATAAGACACCATAACAGAAGAGGAAAGTATGCGTTAGTACTTTGAATGTAATGGTCTCCTAGATGAGGTAAGGCTAAATGCAAGAGCTTATGCATGAACATAGGTTAACTGAATAACATGAGAGTACTGAATGAGGACATATGTATAAATGCAAAAACCATAACTGAAATCATCATGACTCTAAATACTAATACTCGAATACTGCTTTACTAACATCTGAACTCACTACTAATAATGAGATACTGAACAATAGATTTTTCTGATATTAATAACTGAGTACTGAAGTTAAGATCGGTCCTCTCTAGCAGTTGATCTATAAAACTGATGATACTGAATTTGCTCATATCAATTACTGAGTTCTGAGTTTGCTACTATCGATTGATTAAATCTGTTATTAAACCTTTCTAATGAATGATCTCTAAATTTACTAATAATGATAAAAAAGGATTGTATCTGAGATCAGACCTATCTAGTGAAAGGTCTCTAAATCTATTAATAATAGAAATGACGAACTGAGTTTGAGATCATGCCTATCTAATGAGTGATCTCCGGCTCTGTTAGTATTGATACTGATTAACATTATGTGAGACCAGGCCAATCTTGCGGGAGGTCCATGAATCTATGGAACTATCTAAGTTCCTTAATGAGATGGGTGATTGTATCTGATAGTCCTGATTTTTGAGTTCTACTCTGAAGATTGATACTGTAACCTTAGATGGAAGGATATCAATACCTTGCCACGGGTAAAGACCTCTGCTATGGTCAAGCCTCTCTAATGGGCAACCCTAAAAAACAAGTCAACCCTAAGGCAGTATGATAGTCAAACCTTAATCTAATGAGTGACTCCTAGTCCTGCGCTGGCTACGCAGTTTTGGAGTTCAAGGACTGTTACTAACAACTTTGCCTCTCTAATGGGGGAAGTCGTCATTCCTGTACTTGCTCGGTCCTAGTTACTACTCCCAATTGAAGGACTTTAAACTGATTCTTAAATGAACTTAGACTGAGCTAAATCTATTACTGATCATACTAAGTAACTAAGTTAAGGTGAGTTCACTTGATTTCGAAGACAGACGAAATACTTCTGAATCTTATTATTTGATTGAATGATACTGAGTTCTGAATTGATTACTTTAATGTTACTTAGGTCTGAACCAAATTCTTTAATACTACTAAGATCTTAGTTGAGTACTAAACCGAAGCTGGAATGCTAATTATACTTGGATTACTAAGATTTCTTAATTTCTGTAACTGTCTGAGAGTACTGAATTCTGTAACTGATTGAGTTCTAAGGATTGTGGCTTGACTGAGACTATCGTGAAAAATGACATAGCTCTAGACAACAACTAATTTGTTGGGTATAAATACCCCTAGGACTCGATAACATAAAAGTTAAACATAACATCTTAAATAATTATGACCATGGACTTTGATTCACCATTACAATCATTAAAGCACATCTTCAAGCACTTGAAAATCATAAACAAGTAATAGTATAGGGAGACATGCTACTGGCTCATACTCCATTCAACAAGGTCTTACAACAGACATTTTACATGCATTGAAGTGAACATAATTGAGGAATTTCATGATAACATGTACCAATTCATTCACTAAGGCTTTTCAACAAACACTTGGCATGCATGAACTTACACACAATTGGGGATTTCTAGTCAACATGCTATAATGGCTCTAATTTCTTCACATAAGCATTTTATGAAACATATGGGGAGCATGCTTTGGTTATTCAAAATTTCTAAACTTAATTGACATAAACACATCACCAAACATGCAACTTAAAGAGGGCTTATCATGAACATCACATGAATATCACATACTAGGATCAAAGCATGAAACTTTGTAATCAGAACATTAATTAAAACTCATTAATAACATTAACTTCAATTTCAATTCACATGAATAACGAAAACTCATAAATATAAAATCTTTGAATTTAGAAAAGGATTCATGAACTTCTTGGGTGGAAGGAACCCAAGAATCTATATCTGCATACCTTAGAAGACTCTTTCTTGAAAGTTCTTGAAGAAATCCTTAGGCTTGTACTTGCTTCCTTGGCTAGGGTTCTTGACTTCTTGAGAGAGAAAATATTTTTATTTGGGGGAAAAATTGATGAAGAATGAAATATTCTCATTGTTTAGGGTATAAATTCCTTATATAGATTGATTATAGGCTTTGGAAAATTGCCAAATGGTCCTTAGAATTAAATAATGGAACCTAAAAAAATCCCAATTTTTCATGATGGCGCGATGTGCCATAACCACGTCGGCTTACTGGAAATTAGACAATTGGGAAACTAAGCCTTGGCACAATGCGGTGGAAATTGCGTCGCCACCTTGGTTACGAACTGGAAAGACACCACGATGTGGTGGAATCGTGGAGGCTCACTGGATTTTTACAATTGCCATTTTGTCTAGCTCCGCGATGTGCTAAAGTACCAGGTGTTACACTGTCTCACTAAACTGGCTCTAACTCTTATACCGAGTGTCGAATTTGGACGAATTTGGTGTCAATGGAAAGCTTATTAAATTTCCCACATGATAAAAAGCCAAAATCATAAAAATTTCACATGGAATAAAATGTATTCATATTTAAAGCAAGATCTTTGATGTTTTAGAGATGAATTTGAACTAGGAGAAGAGTGGGGTATTATAATTGATTTATATAGGATGACTCAAATCATAGAGTGAAGTTGTTACTTACTTACTAGAAGCTGAGAATAAACATGAATATGCATGAAATGTATAAGAATTGGTGTTTGGCATGGATCTATCATACAATACATAAATTTGGTGTGATAGTGACTGAAGTCCAAGGAATACTCTAGAGTAAGAAAGGATCACTATCTTATCACAACTCTCATTGACATGTATCATAATCTAATTCTCAAAACTTGATTTGGTTCTTCACTCGACCATCTCCCCTTTTGATAAAAGTTGGAATTCTAAGCTTAAGGGTCTGCTCTATATCCCCGAGACTGAACCATAATTTCTTTACTCTAACGGTCTGCACATGAATGTTCACTCACCTGTACAAACTATATCTAAACAATACTAAATTCATTCTTGGACACTCTCTTAATACATACCACCCTTAACTTCCCTTAACTTCAAGATTCATCAAAATAGAGTTACACTCTATTAGCTTAACAAACATACCCGCCTCAGTCAACACATAATCGGCCTCAATAACTCAAATCATAACAAAAGGATCAACATTATTTATCCATAGCTCCTTAACATAGCCATTAAGACTACCACCATATACTATATGACTAGCCTTATTCACACTTAAGAACTCATGGGCATTATCTAAGCATACATGACACTTAATAATCTTAGAAACTATTTCAATCCCCATATCACCTTGGGTACACCTCTACATCATAACTACAATATCATACTTAAATATGAATAAACAAACTTAAACTCTTGTATGTACTATTAAAGCCTACTAGATAACTTCCATATAACTAGCATCACTAACCAAGCAATCATTATTTCTACCTTGATGATCATCTACTGTTCAAACATAGTGTCTAGTGCTAGGCATGATTAACCACCCAACCTCACTTACTATTCTTGCTTGAAAGCTATAAAATAAACACCAAGAAACACTAGTCCACTAGAACCTCATAACAACTATAATCGATCATAACTCTATGATGTACCTTATTAAAATTCATTAGCACATCCTCTTTCCACACATTACTACTATTTACCCATCTATACTTTAAATAACTTTCATAGATCTATAAGTTTCAACTAAACCCCTTTTACAACCCCAAGGGAAGCCTAAATTAACAATACACAACCACCAAATACTTTATTAATAACCTATACTTTTCTAACACAATAAATACCTTTCCTACTTCGAGAAAATAACAATTTACTTTAACTAATAACTCTTTCTCTACCCTCCACCAAAGAACCTGTACCACCTATATTACCCTTAAACTAACACACAAAGACATCTCATGTCACTACTAACACATGTGTATGCAAAAGTTAATCTATATACAATTAATCAATCTCCATCACCACCTTTCTTTCCACTACACTTCTATACCTATACTTCTAACTATAAAAAGGTTGTACTACATATGAATCGTAAAACTTTGGTTGAAATACCCCTCGAATGCAAACTTCATTTAACAATCTAGGTTCATACTATCTCCTCTCATAAGCACTACCTATATTGAAGTGTTAATGAGCAATCAGAATACATATCTTATTCTATCTTAACTGTACAATTCACACGGATGATGACATAAGATTTCAACTTAAGGAGTTTATAACAGCTAGCGAGTTACTCTCAAGCCCCTTGTATGACTTCTGAAGTTAATGATAGTAGATTTGAGACCATCATCTTGGGAGGAATTGGGATCTAGTACTCATGTTACCTCGAAAATTCATAGATGGAGAATTATGGAGTAATAACAAAACCAAAAAAACTTTAGTAAAGAATAACTTTAATGCATGATCTAGAGTATGAAATAAATAAGACATTTTTAAAATGTCCTGTAGCCTCTCGAAGAAAAGTACAAACATTTCTGTACCACTTTGTAAGACTCTACTAGACATGGCTTCATAGACACCCTAGGATACTTGAAATCTGTGATCTGATACCAAGTTTGTAATGCCCTAAGACTACCCGTTGGGCTTTACACGGTGCTTAAGACCACGAGTGATCCCAAGCTAACCCTTGTGCTGACATAACTCATAAGCTACTGAATAAAATACATAAATTCAAAAGAAATAAATGGAAGAAATGTATTTAGCTGAACATCTTTAAAACAAAATTATTAAAACAATTACAACTCTTACTATACAAAACAAAACTGAAATAAAATACATCAACTCTGCTTACTGTCTATGAAGCCTCTACTAATATTTACCATAGGTAGCTAGGACATGACCCCTATGTATCCCCAATAAATACAATTGAATAAAGAAAACAAGATACTACTCGAACTAGGATTAACTCAAGCCTTTAAATAAAAAAGACTCATCACCTGCTGACTGGAAGTTGCACACTGTCTGATTATAAGGTGTGGGAAATAATTGGTACCTACACTCTGAGATAATGTAGCACATAGACATATGTGGATCAATACTTTTGGAGAGTACTGAGCATGTGGGATTGAATTCATAAGTAAAAACAATAAGTCAATGTACTTAAATATTTTTAAACACTCCATGATAAATGTAAATGGCTCCCCTTGAGCTTGAATAAACAAAGTTGTGAAATCGTACACATGAGTAGTAAAGTCTAACACCCCGTATTTCCCAAAGATAATCTAAGTCCTAATATATTAGTATTCGCATATTAAATTTTTGAAATACTCATTATTTTTCAGTTTAGAGCCTGCCATTGTGTATGAAATTCAATTAGCTTTCCAATGATTTAAAATTTGCCCAAATTTGATTATTGGCTAAGAAGTTATGGCAATTTTGTGTTTCAGTCATTACATACCATCATTTTAAACTTTAGCACACCGAAGAGAAGGCCAATCTCCCATTTGGCGAATTCTAGTGAGGGTCTGTGATTCTGGCACATCGTACTAAAGGTCAACTTGACAATTGTAAATTTCCAGTGTCGAAGCGCGATACAACCACATCGCGGTGAACTTCCAGGTCCCAATCATTGAAGGGCCGTGATTTCCTGGCATCGCCTCACAGATCAGTTTTCCAGTTATCTGATTCCAGTGATACGATATGATAACGCCGCATTGCGCCAGCCCAGAAAATTAGGATTTTTAGTTAGTTCCGAGTTTTGATTTCAAGTGCATTTAAGTACTTTTCCCTTGTACCAGTCAGCCCCAAATGCAAAATTATGTTCCTAATAACCTAATTAGGTATTAGTCGAATTAATTTTTCACCAAAATCAAGAACATTCTCTCAAATAGAAAAACCCTAACCTTCAAGAATCAAGGTCAAATCTCAAGAACTCTCTATCAATCCTTCCAAATTCATTATCCTAGGTATGTTGGATTTTCACCCAATGATTCTTTTCATCGATGGAGTCCAAGTATCCATTTTAATTATAAAACCATCATTTTTTCAAGTTTATTTGATTTTAAATTATTAATTCATCCATGAATATCCATGTACTATTGAATTTATACCATGTTACTATGAAATTATTGTTATTATTCAATTCCCCATATTTTAGTATCTATATTTATTGAAAAAAACATGATTTGGCTCTATATGTCGGATTCAAGCTATTTCTATATGTTTTAGGACATTCCTAAAATTGCTTTGAACCATGAACTACAAGTGTTTGATAAAATGCCTACAAGAGTGATTTATTTAATAAGAGCCTTCATGTTTTGGTCATGAAGCTTTAGTGTTTTTTTAGTATTATTATTTTGAGTCCTGGGGGTATTGAATACCCAAAAACCATAGTTGTTTTTTTTAGTCTAGTCCCAGTACATTACAGAATAGTCTTTAGATTTTACTATGAGCATTATCAGAATAGCCAAATATCATTCATTAAACTCAGAAAAGCTTAGTATCTCAATGTCTTTCAATTGGGAGTAATATTTAGCAATGAGCGAGTGCAGGGATAACGGCTTCCCCATCAGATAGGCAGTGTTATTAGTAGCAGTCCCTATACTCTATAACTATGTAGCCAGTATAGGGTAAGAATAGTCACTCATCACATTAGGATTGACTATCTCGCAGGGGTAACTCGTCAGTTCAGGCTTGACACCTTTAGTATTTTGGACATTATATCAGTTTAGAGGATCCACAGAGCTATTGTTAGTACTCGTGGCATGGTATTAACACCCTTTGAACTGGGGTTATAGGTTGGACCCCGAGAAGCTCAAATTGGGGAATGTTGATTAGATGATACCTCCCATAGTCTCAGATATAGTCTCAGTTACAGTCTCAGTTGAATTATACAATCGTAGCATTGTTTGAGTACAACATACAAACTTCAGTCAGTTTTGTATTTTAGTTAAAAAATTTTACTCAGTTCATGTTTCATGCTTTGTCATGCATCCTCAGTATTTACAGATTTTCATGTATTTTAGTATCTATAGAATCCATGCTTTACATGCATATCCAGTTAATTATTAGTTCTATTCTTGAAACCATGCTTACCAGCCTACCTTATTTAGCGGACCAGTATATTCAAAGTATTGATTGCATACCTTTCTTTTGTGCTATGATGTATCATATCATAGGTGCTGACGCTTAATTCCTGAATGGCACTTAGTCCCTTAGGTCATTAGTAATACAGTAGCAGTGGTGAGTCCTTATCATCTGAGGAAAGATTATATTACCTCATGTCTTTATCTCAATAGTTAGTAGAGTTAGTTGGGCCTATCCCATCAACTCACAACATTCAGTTTAGAGGTTTTTCAGACACTACAGTTAGCTATTCAGATTATTTAGATTTTAATATTTTGCTAGATTCATAATTCAGTAGTCGTTTTATTATTAAAACCTTAAGGTATTGTAGTTATTCTTCCATATTCATGATTAGATTATTTAGTTCTCACAGCAGGTACCAACTCATGGGTTAGTTTGTGGTCCCTCGAGATGGTAAGCACCATGTAATGACTAGGGGGTAGTCTCGGGTCATCACAAACTTTGTATCGATGAATAAGGTTTTAAAGTGTCCTAGGAAGTCTTAAAGTCGCATTGTAGAGTCTTGTGCATGGGTGCGTAGCGCTACAAACTTATGGACGAGAGGCTACAAGGAATTTAGGAAAAAGTTTCCCTTTTTTTAGTATTTATGTCGTGCGAGTTTGCATGAGCTCAAGTTAAACTCTCTATCTAATCCACTTATTTTTTTTCATTTACAGAACATGCTTTCCAAGAAGAATGAAAGAAGAACAGGAACTCAGCCTGTCCTTCAGTCCATCTAAGCAAATTATTTGGACGAGCATGTCTTTTACACATAATTCAGGGTTATGTTCACTACTTTAGCAAACTCTGTAACAGCGTAAAATGAATGACTAGCTACTATTCTGGACAACTTAGTGGCCAATACTGTTGCAACTAGAATTTAAGACTTTACCAGGATAAATCCTCCTTCCTTAATGGGATCTAAATCTGAAGAGGATCCACATGAATTCTTAGATATGGTTCAGAAGGTAACAGATGCTATGGAGGTGTCGTCTAGTCAGAATGCCGAGTTGGATGCATATCAATTGCAAGATATATCCCATACTTGGTTTAAGCAGTGAAAAGTTGATAGAGGTGTTGATGTAGGCCCTATAGAATGGGAAGAGTTTGCCATGACTTTCATGGATAGATTCTTTCCATTAGAGTTGAGGGAGGCCAAGGCGTTAAAATTTATTAATTTGAGGCAAGGAAACATAAGTATGAGGGAGTATTCTCTTAAGTTCACTCAGTTAGCTCGATATGCTCCTCAAGTGGTAGCTGACTGTAGGTCCAAGATGACTAAGTTTGTGTCTTGTGTGTCTGATAGTGTGGCCAAAGAGTGCAGGACCGCAATGCTGATTAGTAAGATGGACAGTTCAAGGATGATGGTTCATGCTCAATTAATTAAGGAGCGAAAAAATTAAGAAGAGGGAGAGATAAAATAAGAAAGCTAGAATGGCTAGGTTTTAATTTTAATCAGCAAAAGTCAGAAGGTGGTAACCATCCTCAATTTCATCAGAGATCTTTAGACCCAGCAACCTCTCTAGCCAGTTCCCTAATACCCAAATTTAAAAATGATAATACGGATAGAGCACCATAATTTAATACCCAGGTTAGTTTTAGCAGTGCTCGTACAAATCCCCTATGTCAGAAATATGGCTGATATCATCAAGGTGAGTGTAGAGCAGGTAGTGATGTATGCTTAGGTATGGCACGATAGACTATTGGATTTAGAAGTACCGTATAGTTACTGAAAAGGGTAGGGATGTGCGCCAATAGGGCCAGTCCCATCAGTCATTAGTTCCATCCGGTCACCCAAGTTAACAGGGCATCGCTTCCATTGCTACCAGTGGACAACATCCGAACAGATTATATGCTCTTCAGTCTTGCCAAGATTAGGAAGATTCTCCTGACGTAGTTACTGGTACTTTGTAGGTCTTTCACTTATATATTTATCATTTGATAGACCTTGGAGCTTCTTTTCTTACTAACTCCATATATAGCCATTATTTTTGGAGTCAGTCTCGAAAATGTAGCAGAGCCCTTTTCAGTGTTTACCCTAGTAGGTGTTTCCATTATAGCTAGACAGGTATACAATAACTATTTGGTCATAGTAGCTCAAACCTTTACCTAATTTGATCTCGTGTAGTTAGAGATGATGGATTTTGATGTCATTCTCGGCATGGATTAGCTCCACTCATGCTATGCACAGTTGATTGTAGAAATAGAATAGTTCATTTTTAGTTCCTAAATTAACTAGTCCTTGAATGGAGGTAGTGCCACAACTCTTAAGGGTCAGTTAATTTCGACCTTAGAGAGAGACAGATAATATCCAAGGGGCGTGTATAACATCTTGTGCTAGTAAAAAAATCTAGCTCAGAAAATCATACTCTTGAGTCTATCCCAGTAGTGAATGAATTTTCAGATGTTTTTCTTTACGATTCTCCCATAGTCCCTCCCAAAAGGGAAATCGAATTCATAATATACCTTCTCCTAGATACTCTACCTATATCTATTCTGCATATAGAATGGCTCAAGTAGAACTCAACAATTTGAAAGAATAGTTAAATGATCTACTAGATAAGGGATTCATCAGGCCCAGTATCTCCTTGTGGCGCATGCCTATTCTAATCATGTGTAAGAAAGATGGTTCTCCTAGAGTGTGCATTGACTATCATGAGTTGAAAAAGGTCACAATCAAGAATAAATACCCACTTCCTAGAATCGATGAATTGTCTGACCAACTTCAGGGTGCCAGCTACTTTTCCAAGATAGACCTTAGATCAGGCTATAATCATCTTAGAGTCAGAGAATGTGATATTCCGAAAATAGCTTTCTAAATTAGATATGGTTACTTTAAAATTCTAGTCATGTCCTTTGGTCTAACGAATGCCCAAGTAGCCTTCATGGACTTTATGAACCTAGTGTTGAAGCAGTACTTTGACATGTTCATCATAGTCTTCATTGATGACACTCTAGTCTATTCTTATAGTGAAAATAAGCATGCAGACTACCTCAGAGTAGTGCTTCAAACTCTTAGAGCTCACCAGTTGTTCTCTCAATTCAGTAAGTTTTAATTTTGCTATGATTGGCAGCTTTCCTTAGCCATATTATTTCTAGTAAAGGCATTAGAGTTGATCCTTAAAAGACTGAGGTGGTGAGAAACTTGAATAGACCCATCTCTCCATCAGATATCAGGAGCTTCTTGGGTTTAGCTGGCTATTATCGTCGTTTTGTTAAAGGTTTTTATTCTATTGCATCCCCCATATCCAGATTGGCTCAAAAGAAATTTAAGTTTCAGTTGTAAAATTCCTAAGAGAAGAGTTTTCAAGAGTTGAAGACTTGACTTACCTCATCCCCAGTGTTGACTCTACTACATGGCTCAGATGGTTTTTGTTATGTACTGTGATGTATCTAGAGTTGGTTTGGGTTGTGTCCTCATAAAGAGAGGTAAGGTCATAGCCTATTCTTCTAAAGAGCTTAAGCCTCATGAGAAGAATTATTTGAATCATGATCTTGAGTTAGCAGCACTAGTTTTCGCCTTAGAGATTTGGAGGCATTACTTATATAGGGTGTATATTGATGTGTTAACTGACCATAAGAGCCTGCAGTATGTGTTCTCTTAGAAAGATTTAAATTTGTGTAAGAGAAGGTGGTTAGAGTTATTGAACGATTATGACATGAGTGTTTTGTATCATTCGGGCAAGGCCAATGTAGTGGCTAATGCTCTTAGTAGATTGTCCATGGGTAGTATAGCTCATGTTGAGGATGGTAAAAAGTAGTTAGCTCAGAAAGTCCATCAGCTTGCCCGACTAGGTGTCTGCTTAGTCGACTCAGAAGAGGGTAGTGTGTGGGTGCAGAGTAGCATTGAATCATCTCTAGTTTCTGAGGTGAAGGAAAATCAGGATAGAGATCCCAGTCTAGTTAAGTTGAAAAAATCAATTATTGATCAAAAAGTGGAGGTTTTAGCCCAAGGGGGAGATGGTGTTTTGCGTTGTTAGGGTAGATTGTGTGTGCTTGGTGTAGATAATTTTAGGTAACAAATTCTGGCAGAAGTGCATGGTGCGCGTTACTAAGATGTACCGCGATTTTTGGGAGATCTGTTAGTGGAGTCAGATGAAGGGAGGTATTGTAGAGTTTGTAGCTAAGTTCACTACGTGCCAGCAGGTTAAGATTGTGAATCAAAAGCCTAGTGGGTCCGTGAAGGAGTTCAGTATTTTCACTTGGAATTGGGAGGAAGTGAACATGGATTTTGTGATAGGTTTACCTCGTACCCGTCATCAACTTGATTCTATTTGGGTTATCGTAGATAGGATAACCAAATCAGATCATTTCTTGCCAGTCCATACCTCTTATTTAGTGGAGGACTATGCAAATATCTATCTCAGAGAGTTAGTTAGCTTGCATGATGTTCCCTTATCTATAATCTCAGCTAGAGGTACCCAATTTACCTTTCATGCCTTGAAAGTATTCTAAAAGGGTCTTGGTACCCAAGTCCATATCAGTATCGCTTTCCACCCTCAAACAGACGACCAAGCAGAATCGACTATTCAGAATCGTAAGGATATGCTGAGAGTATGCATTATTGATTTCAAGGGTAGTTAGGATGACCATTTTTCTTTGATTGAGTTCGCATACAATAACAACTATCATACCATTATCTGTATGGTTTTATTTGAGGCTCTCTATAGTAGGATATGTAGATCTCCAATTAGTTGGTTTGAAATATGTAAGGCTACAATAGTAGGGCCTGACTTGGTATTTGATGCCTTAGAGAAGGTTTAGCTGATTAGAGAAAGGCTTAGGCCTACCCATAGCCGATAGAAATAATATACAAATATGAGGATAAAGGATCTCAATTTTAAGGCCAGTGATTTGGTGTACTTGAAAATCTCTCCCATGAAGAAAGTGAAGAGATTCAACAAGAAGAGGAAACTCAGTCCCAGATATCCCGGTCCCTTCAGAATTCTCGTTCATTTTGGAAAGGTAGCTTAAGAGCTTGAGTTGCCTTAAGATTTAGCCTCAGTACATACAGTGTTCCATGTCTCATTGCTGAGAAAGTGTATTGGTGATCCAGCTATAGTTGTTCCCTTAGAAAGTGTAGATATTCAGAACAGTCTTTCCTTTGATGAAGTTTCAGTCGAAATTCTTGATCATCAAGTTCGTAGACTAAGGAACAAATAAGTTCCATTAGTCAAAGTTCTTTGGTGGAATGAGTCAGTTGAGGGAGCCACTTAGGAAGCAAACGCAGATATGCGAACCAAGTATCCTCACCTTTTCTCCGTGAATCCGGATTTAGTATAAGGTACTAACCTTCTTAAGATTTCTCTCTATCATGCTCAGTTTCAGTTGTACATCATGTTTATGTTAGTCGTGCATTCATGAATTAGTTCAGTCAAGCATTCTATGCCTCATACATACATATTTAGTGTGTAAGCCCAGTCCAACAGTTTAATCATCTTAACTAGTTTCATTCGGGGATGAATGATCCCAAGGGGGAGATATTATAACACCCCATATTTCCCTAGAATAATCTAAGTCCCAATGCATGAGTATTCATATATGAAATTTTTGAAACACTTATTATTTTTTAGTTTAGATCCTACTATTGTTTAGGAAATTCAATTCACTTTCCAACGATATAAAATTCTCTCAAATCATTTAATCGGGTAAGAAGTTAAGGCAATTTTAAGTTTCAGTCCTTAAACATCGTCATTTTAAACTTTAGAACGTCATGGAGCAGGAAAATCTACCATTTGGCAAATTCCAGTGAGTTTCTACGATATTGGCACATCGCACCATAGATCAACTTGACAATTGTCCATTTCTAGTGTCGAAGTGTGATGCCACCGCATCGCGGTGAACTTCTAGGTCCCAATCAGTTAAGGGCCACAATTTCCCCATGTTGCGCCATAGACCAGTTTCATAGTTGTCCAATTCTAGTGACACTGTGCGATAGCTCCGCGTCGCGCTAGCACAAATATTTGAGATTTTCAGTAAGTTCCGAGTTTTAATTTCAAGGGCTTTTAAGTACTCCCAGTCAGCCCCAAACATGAAATTAAGTCCCTAATAACCTAATAGGGTATTATTCAAATTAATTTTCCCCAAAATCAAGAACATTCTCTCAAGTAGCAAAACCCTAACCATCAAGAATCAAGGTCAAATCTTAAAAACACTCCATCAATACTTCTAAATTTATCATCCCTGGTATGTTGGATGTTCATCCATGGATTATTTCCATCCATGAAGTCCAAGTATCCATTTTAATTACAAAACCATCATCTTTTCAAGTTTATTTGATTTTAAATTATGATTTCATCCATGAATCTCTATGTACTATTGATTTTATACCATGTTACCATGAAATTATTATAATTATTCAATTCCCCGTGTTTTAATATCATCATTTATTACAAAAAACCATGATTTGTCTCTATTATATCTGATTCATTCTATTTCTATATGTTTTAGGACATTCCTATGATTGCGTTGAATCATGAACTACAAGTGTTTGATAAAATGCCTACACGAGTGATTTATTTAATAAGAGCCTTCATGTTTTGGTCTTCAAGCTTTAGTATCTTTTCAGTATTGTTGTTTTGAGTCCTGGGGATATTGAATATCCAAAATCATAGTTTTTTTTAGTCTGGTCTCATGCATTATAGAATAGACTTCAGATTATATTATGAGCATTATCAGAATAGTCAGATATCAGTCATTAAACTCAGAATAGTCTAGTATCTCAGTATCTTTCAGTTGGGAGTAGGTTTTGCACCGAGCGAGTGCATGGATGGAGGCTTTCCCGTCAGATAGGAAAAATCGTTAGTAGCAGTACCTAGACTCTAGAACTACATAGCCAGCATAGGACATGAGTAGTCACCCGTTAGATTAGGCTTAACTATCTTACAGGGGTCACTCGTCAGTTCAGGCTAGACACTCTTAGTCCTTTGGATGTTATATCAATTTAGTGGATCCACAAAATCATTGTTAGTACCCATGGTATGGTATTAACACCCATCCTAATGGGGTGACAGGTTGGACCATGATTAGCTCAAATTGGGGAACATCGATGAGATGATACCTCCCACAGTCTCAGATATAGTCTTAGTTACAGTCTCAGTTCATTTATACAGTCTTAGCTGATAACGCTCAATCTATAGCTCTCGTGGGAGTGTAAAGCGGTCGTTAGCAAATATAGAACCCAACCTGGGTTGGGTATCGATCCCACAGAGAATAGCTTGGCCAACAAGCAAGAGAAATTACTAGACTTTTAGTGCAAGTCTCGTAGGAAAGGGGGGATTGTAGTATGTAACCAAAACAAGAATGTAAGAACTGAAAATAGCAAAATAAAGAGAGATTGTCACGTGTGTTGTAAACAATGAGAATTGAGGCGTTGGGGTTATGTCCACCTTCTGAGGTATACGTCTCTATTGGCTATGAGTGTGTAGAGTCTTGACATGTAATTGCTTATAGAGAATTGTAGTCGATGGTAAATCCAAGCGTCTCTCGACCTAAACAAGGACTATTTCACTTTAACTCTCTCGAGCTTAAAGCGTGACTAACGGTACGAATTCTCCAAGAAGTTAGTCCAGGTACGGCACTAGCTTTTTAATAGGAAAGGGTGTCCTACTACCTTGACATTATCTCTTTTCCAGACAAATAACTTTTCTCTCGAACAAGTCAGATGTTAGACTGGCGTTGGTCTATGCGTCTTCTTTTCTAGACAAATAACCTTTCTCTCGAACAGGTTAGATGTTAGAATGGCGTGTTCTTGTGTTTGAACCGCAAAGAATGTAGATTTAAGATGAAGAGAATAATGATATAAGCAATATACTTGTCTTGAACTCACAAACTCATAGCTATAGATAGTAACTCATTCGGCTTCCATAACCCCAACTAAGAGATTTAGTTACCCGTGAATGCGAAGGATATCACGTTTTGCATGGTGGATGGCGTGAATAGTAGGTGTTTGGCGTGTGGTTTTAGTGATTCCGTAGCAAGTAACGATTCTCTTGTTGTGGAATTTAAGAGTAGAAGAATGAAGAATTGAGAATGGGTTGTAGGAAGATGTCTTAATTGTAAGGAGATGAATGAATTGTCAGAATGTCTCCTCTCCCTCTCTAAAATCTCTAACATGATAGGGTATTTATAATACTCCTATCCTACTCCTACTAAACTAATAAAATAAATAACCAAATCCTAATATACTAATGAAATCCTTGACCCAATTGTACTAGGGTAAGGTTACAAAATTATAATCCAAATAGAATGATGAAACACATAACCTAATTGCACTAGGTTAATGTATTATGGCAAAAATCCAGCTTTGTGTCTGTAAGTCCCAAAGTCTTCAGAAATGCTGTTTTAGCCCGGGACAGATTTTCCATGCAGCAGATTTAGTCCTTTATGCGTCCAGCTCCTTTCCATCTCGTTTGTGAGCTTTCTTTTGCGTCAAGTAAGCCATAAATTGCTGTATTTTGCATCATTTATACCTGAAACTTTCCTAATCACATTTGTTAGCTCATTTACAGGAAAAAGGACTAAAAGTGTACGAAATAGATAATTAGTTCTCGAAACTAGGCTAAAATATGGGCAAAATATATTGATATAGGCGCGTAATTTCGCCTATCATCATTAGCATTGTTTGATCAAAGAATACAGACTTTAGTAAGTTCAGTATTTCATTTAACATATTTTACTCAATTCATATTATATCTCCCACAGTCTCAGATATAGTCTTAGTTACAGTCTCAGTTTATTTATGCAGTCTTAGCATTGTTTGACCAAAGCATACAGACTTTAGTAAGTTCGGTATTTCATTTTACATATTTTACTCAATTCATATTATATTCTTGGTCATGCATCCTCAGTTTTTACAGATTTTCATGCATTTTCAGTATCTACAGACTCCATGCTTTATATGCATATCAAGTTAATTATTAGTTCTATTCATGAAACCATGCATACCATCCTACCTTATTTAGCGTACCAATACATTCAAAGTATTGATCGCATACCTTTCTTTTGTGCTATAATGTATCATATCATAGGTGCTAACGCTCAATTCCCGGATCATACTTAGTCCCTCAGATCATCAATGGCATAGTAGCAGTGGTGAGTCCTTATAATCCAAGGAAAAATTATATTACCTCATGTCTTTATCTCTGTAGTTATTAGAGTTAGTTAGGTACTGTCTCATTAACTTACAGTATTCCGTTTAGAGGCTTTTCAGACACTACAATTAGCTATTTAGATTATTTAGATTTCAGTATTTTGCCAGATTCATAATTTAGTAGTCATTTCATTATTAAAACCTTATGGCATTTTAGTTATTCTTCCACATTCAGGATTATATTATTCAGTGCTCACAGTAGGTACCAGCTTATAGGTTAGCTTGAAGTCCTTCGTAACTGTAAGCACTGTGTAACGACTAGGGGGTAGGCTTAGGTTGTTACATAAAACATAATGATAAAATTTGTGAGCCACAAAACTTTATTCTAAAATATTTTATTTTATTCTCTATTAGGGAGGTTCTTCTAACTTACATACACCATGTGATGTATCATGCTGTCCAATGTCTTATCCCCCGTAGGGAAAAGCTCTTATTGGGGAGAGCGGTCATACCTTTGCCATAGGAATAGGACCTAATCTAAAGTTATCACTATTTTTAACTTAATCCATATTGTGAATAAGTTGAACCTATGTTGGATCATAGTTCTGGGGCATATGACCTTGGATGCATACCAACTCGGTGCTAAATACTACTTCCTTATTACTTAATGCTTATACTGTTCAAAATCTTCCTAAAAATAGCATAAGGGTTTATAATGAGAACTAATTATGCTTTTTTTTTCTTTAAATTTTAATCAAAATAGCATATATGGATTCCATATGTTAGCTTAGGATGGAAAGATCATTCTCTCTTTGAATCTTGGTATACAACCATCAAAGAAACGTAAGATCATAGTTTTATTGAAATCTCAAACTCATTCTTGGTATAAACTTATCAAATAAAACTTAAGAGCATAATCTTCTTGAAATCTTAACACTTAAACTTGGGGATTAAAACCCATGTTGTAAACTCATGGTAATTCACAATAAAACTTCATGCTCAGTATAAATCTTGAAATACTTCAACAATCTCGAGTCAAGATAGAGAAATCTCATTCATAATATAAATCTCATAAGTTAAAACATAAACATAAGAACTTCTTAATATACTCACATTTTTAAATCTCATGATAATCACATGCTTCTAGAATATAAAAACTCGGGTTTGAACACTAATTCAAAATAAGTAAATAAAATCTTAAAATCATGTAATTTGGGCAAAGAGTGAAATAATACCCTTGTTCATTACCCTACATATCTTAGTTGGTTTGATTTGAAATTAAAATCTTGACTTGGAAGCCGTGGGAATGTTCTTGAATACTTTCCTTGAACTTCTTCGTTTAGAGAACTTAGATTATTGCTTATCTTGAAGAAGGATTAATTGAGTTCTTGGTGTTCTTGAGGAGAGGTTACAGTTTTGTAGGAGAGAAAAAGTGAATAATGGGGCAACCAATGCTCCTTGGGACTTTAATTTTGTGTTTTGGATGGTTTTGGGTTAGGAAAAATGATCCAATTGCCCTTAAATATGCTAAAATAAAAGATGAAAACTAAGGGAGCGTTCTATGGAGCATGCGTCGCGGGCTCTGGAGTACTGTGAGCTCCGGAGCATCAAAATGGAGTGTGTGATGCATGCTATGTCATGGGATACTATTTCTTTGGACTACCAAACATGCCATTACGTTGGTTTGAAAAATCCAATACTTACTCGAGACGTACCTTTGACACCTCCGATCATGAATCAACTTTAAAATCGATGTTCTAAGGTCGGGATGGTAGAAAATAAAATCATCAAAGTTTAGGATCTTTAGAAATGACTAAGTGACAATACTTAGTGAAATTTTCAAAGTCATGGACCCCTCTAACATGCAATAGTGAGCTGAATTGGGCTAGGATCTTATGGGGTTTTACAAGCATGCATGTTTAAGATTACGCATGAACTCTTTTTTACTTATAGCATTCACCATCACTTGCTTAGTACTTTACAGAAGTATTGATCAACATATATATCTATGTGGCTACTTTATTTCATAATTTAGGTACCAGTTTTAGCCCACACATCACGATCAGACAGTTGCAGTTTCTAATCGGAAGGAGATAACTTCTCCTATTTTGGGGATTCCAGTCAGATGTTAATCGTGTACTTTATTTTTATTATTATTCATATGTATTAATTATTGGTAGCTGGAGGAATGTACGAGCTATCTATAGTCAGTATAGTAGAGGGTTCATAGATGTCATTTAGAGTCAGTCATGTAATTTCAGTTTCTCTCTTCAGATTTATCATATTATAAACTTTATTAGTTACATACTTATTCAGATTTCATTATGCTTATGTTTCCACACTGAAAAACTAGATATTTATTACATATTAAATAAGTTTCTCAATAAATATGCCAGTTGATGGGTTAGCTTGGGATCTCTTTTGGTTTCAAGCAACGTGTTACGACAAGGCGTAGCCTCGGGTCATGACATTTCTACTTTAAAATAATGATTTAAAGGATTTTTATGACAAAATCAATGAAAAATAATAGTTTGGAGCTTACCTAAGATCAAATAGTGAATAAACCCTCAGTAATCTCCCAGACTCGAAGCTAAAAGATCCAAAAATAGTGAAAATTGAGAGAAAAGGTTTATATACATCGGTTGTTGCTGAAGCGGATACCACTTAAATAATGCATGGCTACTAAAATGACTACTACTTAAGCTATCATGGGCTTACTATCTGTTTCTTAAAGGACCTTGCATGCTTATGCAGTAGAACTATACATAAGAAAATGTTGATTTTGGTGCAAGCCTACCAAGCTTCGATCGAACCCTTCTCAATATTTTATTGGGATGCCATAGAGGCAAATCATTTATATTACCAGGATAATTTAGATGTTTTGGAATTAATGGCGATGCTAAATTTTTTTAAAAAGGTTGTTACCAGTAAATTAACACCCAAGATCCTAGTTTACTGTTTTCCAAATAATGGGTCAAAATGAGATATAAAGGCCTCAAAACTGAACCAGCCCCCTACTAACCGAATCTGCTGGCATAGTCTTTTTTTTCATCCGAAACTTATAATAATAAATAGTTATCGAAACCAACTATATGGATTAGCAAATATATAAAATCATAAACCTATACAAATAATTCTCGATCACATCCGGATTCGTTCCTCAAATCTCAAAATCAACATGTAGCAACTACGGTTAAGGGTAAAATGGTAAAACACAAAAAAATAGAAATATTCATAAATTCACATCATCACATAATACTAACCTTGCTTGTATCATAAGTTAACTCCCCACTCTCTATAACACTTGCAACCATGTTGTTACACGAACTGTTGCAATGTAGAGTAATGGGAATTAAAACCTTGATCCAAGATTTTCAATTCATGTATTTTGATGTCTCCTCGTATTCCTTTATATAATCTGCAAAATATAATAAAATAACAAAAATCAATGCCTCTATTAGGATATTGGTAGATAATAGACTATAAGTCATTGAGGACTGTAACATAAATTCACAGGATAAAAATAATGCTAAATTGGAGCTTATCAACGATGATCATAGCTACTGCAATGGATACTGATTTAATATAGTTCTTTTGCACTAGCAAAATACTCTTAATGCAGCTAAATTAGCTGGAATATGGAAGCTTTCACAATAAGGAAGAAACAACTTCAAAATTTATTTTCCAGGAAAATGATCGATTTTGAAAGATTCAAGTTAAAGTGTTTGATTGAAACTTTTGACAACGAAAGAGTGTTCCCTTTTATTGGAAAAAAAACACAATTTGGCTAAAATCTGGATGTTTATGGCTAAAGAAAAACGGTGTTTCAGAGGGATAAAGGATCTGGGGTATTGATTTGAATAAAGTTTTTTTTTGGAAATATAATTAGCTTATTTGTCGGTGATTTGTATTTGTAAAAACATAGTGGGGTAAAGACTTTTTTGTACTTGTTAAAAGCTTGTGTTTAGTAGTGCTACGGTTAGAACTTGGAATGAAGATGTCATTAAAAATGGGTATAAGGCTATCTTTTAATTGGTTGTTTGGTACAATGACAAGTTATGCAGGGGTTACTAATAGAAGGATTAATAATGTTGGAATTGTTAAGCTGGCAAAATATAATTGTTATTAATCTGCACCTAGAATTGCAAAAGGAAGCTGGAAAAATATAATGTAGAATACAACTGAATTTGTAGAGATAAGATTTAAAATATAATAGATAATGACTATAGAATGCATAGAGAAATTGGGGGGTAACTTATTCATATCATTGTCTTGAGCAGGTATTATTAAAACTGGTATTAGTAATCCCATGATTTCGTCTACATAAGATAAGTTCTCCTATGGTGTAATAAGTTATTCATGAATTTCACGACCCAAACAAGGGCCTAGCCATGACGGGTATCTCAAGTACCACGTGGGCCGAAGATCACCCTCTAAACATAACCAAACCAAACACCATATCCCTCCTTGGTCGGATGAATTCGGAACATATAATAAGATTGCACGCTATAGCCAAAAACAAGTCTAAACAATCTTAGACATAAAAAAACAAAACATGAAATATAGACTTCCAATGTATGGAAGCACACCACTTCGGTGTCAACTCACGAGTTAATCCCCATTCCTAATCACTGAGCAGAACAAGTAAAAGCATGAAGATTTCCTACATCGCGTGGGGATATAGCATCTAAAGATTCTTAGAGGTTAGAGCACTAGCACAAAACTCAGGGATACGGTTAACATAATGGAATGGTCAACAGATCAAATCATTCAAAATCAATGCAAAAAATCAAATGCATACACATATATGTATTAGATGTCGAGATAGGGAACAAGGCTTAACATGTGCTTTAAAACTTTAGCTTGGATTGTGTAGATCAACCGTTATATCATGTACCCTCGGGCTATATAGGCCCAAGAGCTCAACCCTCTTGTCAAGCCCCAATGTGTGTAGCCGCAAGAACTTTAGAATAATCTCATATATATGCATGGGGAAGTCAAACCTACTTAATTCTTCCCCGGTCACTTTGAACCCTGTGTTGGTAAACATGGTTTCCAGTATCGATCACTCAGACCTCCATTTTCACATCTCAGCTACATTAGCCCCATTAGCTCAATTAAAATATTTATCACATAGTCCTATTCATGAATCATAATTCACATTAAGGCATACATTGTTGGTATAGTCATAACAACTACACTTACAAGGTAATAACAAAATGCCAAAACAATTACATCACTTGGGGATATTCACAACCCCTTTAGTTCAATTTTACAAATTTCAACATTTCTCATAATTAAAACCAATTTTATATTTTGGGGTTGGGTCATAACCACTTCTAAAGTCACAAGTTTAGGAAAATCACAATTCCATTGTTCATTAACCATACCCATGCACCCATAAGTTCAAAACCATATTAAAGCATGAAAAATCATATGTAAATCATGGGAGAGCATTGTTCAACAACAAGCATTCAAAATCCCCAAACCTTGTTTCATAAACATCTCATGAACAATACTTTAAACCACATACATGTAACAAATTAGCAATGAGGGAAGAGTAACATGCCTTAATCACCAAGAAATTTTGAAAGAAATCGACCCCTGGGCCCTTAGCTGACAAACTTGATAAAACCCTTGCTTGACTTGCTTGATAGAATTTAGAGAGCCTTTCAGAGTGTTTAAGAAGTTACTTAGATTTGTTTCTGAGTGATAATGACACCCTAAAGGGATTAAAAGATGTGGATTTCAACTTGGATAAGAGGGGAAGTGTCGAGAATGCTCTTAACCTAGAAGATGAAAAAGTGTCCTCATTGAAAATGGGTTAATTAGTGACTGAATCATCACCATGAGTCATAACCAACAAATTCTAGAGGACTCTCACCCACTATTGGCTCTATGACTTATCTAGTACCACTCATTATGAAACCCAACAACTCGTATGGTCCTATCATAGTCAACACATTACCCAATTGGGTAAGCACTGGACATCCTACAATTTGCACCCAATGACTCATAACAGGTCCCTACGGCGCATAGCAAGTCACTCATACTCATAAAAGAACTCAGCCACTTGATTTCTGATTTGGTTACAATTACATCCCAATGACTCGTTATGAGTCTATGACTCGTGACCCCAAGTCGTACCCAAGACAACAACTCAAGCACCATTCATTTGACACCTTATGACTAGGTCTACCTGGCCCGTCAAAACACATTACGATTCATCAGATGAGTCATTGCCAGAGAAGAAAGCTTAGAACTCAAAAAATTTACAAGGACCAAAAACCCGAGTCATTACATTCTCCACCTCATAGGATCATTCGTCCTCACATGATAGGACAAGACATTTATTAGCACGATTTGCTCCACATACCCATAGCCTTACCTTTAACAAAGAAAGAAAACAAAGATGCTAAGTAAATTACCTTTTCCTTTATCAAATTAAGAAAATAACAATGCCAATGAATACATATACCTTAAGCACAATTATCTGAAATGGGAAGCAAGAATAGGTACTTGTACTTCATGTCCTCTTTGACTTCCCACGTAGATTCCACAAAATTTTGGTTCCTCCAATGAGCCTTTACAATGCCATATCTTTTATCCACAACCGACGGACAAGCCGATCCAAAATTTAAATCGGGAACTCCTTTTTCTCCAGAGGAACAATTATCGAAGAATCACCCTCGCATTTCCTCAACATTAAAATATAAAACATCGAATGAATGGAGCTCAAACTAGATGGAAACTCTAATTCATATATGACATTACCAAGTCTCTTAAAAACCATATACGAACTAATAAAATGGGGAGTGAGCTTTCCCTTCTTACTAAAATGCATCACTCCCTTCATGGGAGATACCTTTAAGAACACCCAATGACCAATACTGAACTCTAACTCCCTTTGCCTCACATCTATGTAGGACTTTAGACGAATTTAGGAGGCCTTAAAACTATCTCAAATCACCTTCGCCTTCTCAATGGCTTGGTGAACCAAATAAGGGCCAAACAACTTATTTTCACCAGCATCAAACCTCCTAATAAGAAACCTACACCTCCTACCATATAAGGCCTCAAATAGAGCCATATCAATGCTTGAGTGAAAATTGTTATTGCAGGCAAATTCTATGAGAGGCAAGTGGTCAACCCAGCCACCCCCAAAATTGAACACACAAACCCAAGCATGTCTTCTAAGACCTAAATTATATTTTCTGTTATCCATCCATCTGCAAGTAGAAAATCATACTAAGGGTTACCTTAGTCCCCAAACCTCTCTGGAATGACCTCCAAAAGTGAGATGAGAATTAAGTAGCTCAATCAGATATGATGGAAACTGGAGTACCATGCAACTTTACGATCTCTTGAATGAACAACTTAGCATAATCTTGAGAAGTGAAATTTATCCTTACTAGCAAGAAGTTAGAAGACTTAGTCATCCTATCCATGATGACCTAAGCCGAATAAAATTGCTAGCGAGACCATGGAAGACCATTTATAAAATCCATATAAATTATCTCTCATTTCCACATCAACAACTCAATCTTTTGAGTCAACCCAATAGGCCTCAAGTGTTTTACCTTTACTTGCTGACAATACCATGCACTTAGACACAAAATTTGCCACATCATGTTTTATATTATTCCACCAATAAATCTTTTTATGATAGTGATACATCTTCATCAAACCAAGATGAATAGTATAATGCAATTCATGAGCTTCGGCCAAAATTCTTCTTTGCAACCCCTCAACATCGAAAAAACATAGTTTGCCTTGGTACCTCAAGATACCATCACCACCAATGTTGAAAACCATAACTTTCTACCTACCCATATCATTCTTGGTTTGCATTAGAATAGGATCCAACACTTGTTTCTCCTTTACTCAAAAACCAAGAGATATGAACACACCACCTCTTGAATAATCACACCACCATCCTTGGAATCCAAAAGAAAGACTTCTAGATTAGGCAAACAGTGAATATCCTTTATTAAATCTCACTTCTTCCCATTCACATGAGATAAGATTCCCATGGGAAACCTGCTAAAAGTATCAATAACTACATTAACTTTACCTGAATGATAGTGAAGACTTATGTCATAGTCCTTTATCAACTCAAGCCACCTTCTTTGCCTGAGATTCAATTCCTTCTGAGTGAACACTTATTATAGGCTCCTACGATCAGAATATATATCAACATGGAGCCCATACAAATAATGTCACCATATCTTTAATGAAACCACCACAACCAACAATTCTAAATCACAAGTCAAATAATTCTTCTCATTAGCTTTCAACTGCCTAGAGGCATATGTATCCACCTTGCCATGTTGTATCAATGAACATCCAAATCCTATTTGGGATGCATCACAATAGAAAATAAAACCATTAGTGCTTTCAGGTAGAGTCAATATCAGAGCCGAAGTTAACTTATCTTTCATCTTCTTGAAACTACCCTCACAAACATCAGACCATAAGAATTTTAACTTTTTTCGATCCAAATTAGTCAATAGAGCAGTGCTAGAAGAGAAACTTTCTGCAAACATTCTATAGTAGCCAGCTAAACCCAAGAAACTCTGAATATCAGATTGAGTCATAGATCTAGGACACTTCTTAACCACCACAACCTTCTGTGGATCCACTATGATCCCTTTAATCGAAACAACATAACCCAGATATGTCATAGCATTCAACCAGTACTAACACTTAGAGAACTTTGAATGCAGTCGCTGATCCTTCAAGGTTTGCAACACTAGTAGAGGTGATCCACATGACCTACCTCACTTTTGGAATATCCCCAAATATCATCAATAAAGACAGTCATGAACAAATCTAAGAATTGATAAAAAAAACCCGATTCATAAGATCCATAAACCCGACCGGAGCATTGGTCAAACTAAAGAACATCACCAAAAACTCAAAATGACCAGACAATATTTGATAGGTAGTCTTAGGGATATTTGCCTCCCTAATATTCAATTGATGGTATCCAGACTGAAGATTAATTTTTGAAATGAACTTAGCAACATGAAGTTGATTAAATAGATCATCAATCCTCAAAAGTGAATACTTATTCTTCATGGTTATTTTATTCAATTGGCGGTAATTAATACACATACAAAGGAAATAATCCTTCATATTCACGAAGAGCATGGGAGCACCCCACAGAGACATACTATGGAAGATAAAAACCTTATCTAGAAGATCTTTCAACTACTTTTTGAGTTTCTTCAACTCAGTCGAGGCGATCATATAAGGAGAAATAAAGATATGATCAGTGTACGGAAGAAGATCAATCCAAAAATCAATTTCCCTATCAGGAATAATACCACGAAGATTATCAGGGAACAACTCAAAAAATTCATAGACCATAAGAAGAGTATATAAGGAAGGACCTTTTGGATTTAGAATCCTAACAGAGGCACCCTTTAGAAACCAATTTTTGCGATTTAAGATACAAAATAAAAATTTCCTTAGGCACTAGGGAACTACCTATCCATTCAATTACTGGCTTATTTAGGAAATAGAAACTGGCCTTTTAGGCTCGACAATCAAGAGACACATGGAATAAATACAACCAAATCCATAAAGGGATTGAGGAATCAATGGATCTCTCCTAAGTCAATCAAAAGTAGGAGGAATCAATGGATCTCTCCTCAGAAAGGACCAAAAAGTTTCTATGAGCATCAGATCTTTTGGGAGGTATAATCTGAAAAATGAATACATTAGAATTAGAGAAGATTTAAGACCTTAGACTCTATAGCTTGAAACAGAACAATGAGAAATGAAAGTATTCCTAAATGCCTCGTAGACTCTCCCTTATAAGTATGGCGTGCTACACACCCATAAATGAGGCTCTAATTTACACGACTTTGTTGGAAACCCAATGACACCAAACATAGGCTCTATTACTATCTTTCTTAGAACCCAAACCAGGGTCTAGCCATGATGGGTTTCTCAAGTCCCATGTGTACCGAAGATCACCCCTTAGACCTAACCAAAACCAAACACCACATCTTGCAAGGTTGGATGAATTCCAAAAATATAACAAAATAGCGTGCAATATGCTTAAGAAAATTTGAAACAAGTCCATTAGCAACAACCGATGACTGGCCAAACAACCAACCTACACCGCCTAATATCTATAGTAATCCCAATAAAAGCTTCTAACTAAAGAAGAAAAACTTAATACCAACAAATTCAGGACATGCCCTCGACTATAGCTAAAAAAAGTCTAATCCCACTGCTTTGATGTCAACTCAAGATCTAATCCCAAATCCTAATTATTGAAAATAAGAAGTAGAAGTATGACCTATTCCTTCATCACATGGGGCTACAACATCTGAAGATGGTTAGCAATTGGAGCACTAGCATGAAATACAGGGATAAGGTCAACATAATGGCATGGTTAATAGATCAAAATCATTCAAAACCAATGTACAAAATTAATTGCATATATATATATATATATCATATGCAAGGATAGGGAATAAGACTTAACATTCGCTTTAAAACTTTAGCCTGGACTGTGTAGCTGAACCACTATAACATCTACCTACAGTCTATATGGGTCCAAACTCTCATGGACTAGTTGGGCCCCAGTGCGTGTAGCAACACAAATCAAAGAATAATCTCATATGTATACATAGGGGACACAAACTTACTAATCACATACTAAGGTGACTTAAGCGCCCGATCATGTGATGATTTACAGGGGACTCAAACCTCCCTAATCATGCAATAATAATGAAAGGGAATTGAACTTCCATGGTTAGTTTGATCCCTGTGTCTGCAAATGCAGTTTTCAATATTGGTCACTCAGACCTCCACATCCATAACCTAATTACACAACTATTATGACCTGTCCTATGGCCTTAGCTGTGACGGGTATCACGACCTATGAAGACCCGAGATACCCCTGAACTCCTCCACCTACTAGTGATATTGTCCGCTCTAGGTCCAGGCCATCACAACTTTAAAATGTGTCACTAAGAAATAAGGCTTTCTCACTTATAAACCCAACATCCCTTCTATGGTTTTGCCAATTTGGGAATCTTTGCTAAGTTGTGGTGTTACATACACCCCCCTTATGGACTCAGCATCCTCGCTGAGGTTTGTCCAATCGAATGGGATTTGCCTACACTCAGGACTGAGGTTTGCCCCGCCTTATCGAGATTTGCCTACCCATTGTTTAAAATCTTGCCCACATCGATAGGGCCGACAAAAGAGTGGCTCTAAAACCATTCTATCATGACCCGACCTGAGGCCCTAGCTGTGACGGGCATTATGACCCACGAAGGCCCAAGATAGCCCTGAACTCCACCACCCATAAGTTATATTATCCGCTCTGGGTCTAGGCCTGCACAGCTTTAAAATACGTCACTAGGGAGTAAGGTTTTCTCACTTATATACCTAATAACCCTCCTGTGTTTTTGCTGATGTGGGACTCCTTTCTAAGTTTGGGTGTTACAACAACCCTCATTAAAGACCAATTAAAACATTTATCACACAATCCTAGTCATGAGCCATATTTCACACTATGGAATAAATTATTGGTATCGTTATACCAACTATACTTGCAAGGTAATAACAACATGCCAAAACTATTACATCACTTGGGAAAATTCACAACCCCCTTGGTTCAATTTTACAAATTCCCACACTTCTCAAAATTAGAATTCAATTTTATATTTTAGGGTGGGTCAGAACCACTTCAAAAGTCACTAGTCTGGGAAAATCACAATTTCCTAGTTCATTCACCATACCCACACATTCACAAGTTTAAAACCATAATTAAAACATGAAAAATCAAATGTTAAACATAGAAAAACATTGTTCAACAACAAGCATTCATGTAATACCCTGTACTTTAACCTAGCTTAAAATTGTCCCAAAAATGTTAGGGACTTGCTTTAAAATATCAATCGACTTTTATACACATAGAATTTTCAACATTTTGACTTTTTAATTGTTTGGGAAATTGAATAAGATCTCCATCGATACCAAATTTGCTTAAATATGGTATCGGGGTAGAAATTTATTGCCAAAATACAAAAAGCAGTCTGAATTGCCCAGGTGCAATGAAAAGGCATCGATCGAACATCAAGCTAGCAATGGACCATCGCTCAAATAATAGCAGCAGAGATATTTAGTCGACCTACAGTCCAGGTATGA
The DNA here is from genome assembly GCF_002878395.1 of Capsicum annuum. Classification (NCBI taxonomy): domain Eukaryota; kingdom Viridiplantae; phylum Streptophyta; class Magnoliopsida; order Solanales; family Solanaceae; genus Capsicum; species Capsicum annuum. The sequence goes on along the minus strand of NC_061112.1, from coordinate 40,551,933 downwards.
CGAAATGGCCTATGGACCGTTGAGCAAGCGATGGACCGTTGCCCATATCGTTGCAACCAAGGCAGAAATACCATATTCTAGCCTAGTGTGATGGGAAGGTTGATGGACCATCAAACCAGTGATGGACCATTGCCCAAATCATCGGTAATAAGGCAGTAACCCATTTTCTAGCTAGACTTTGATGGATAGAGCGACAAGCCATTGTGCTAGCGATGGACCATTGCCTAAGCCATTGTAGATTATGTTCAACAATTTAATGTCGTTTTAAAAAGGGCTTTTGGTCTTTTACCACCCCTTTTAATACCTAATTATACCATACCAAGTATCATAACTTCTTTATTAATCTATAACACAAAAATTAGGGTTTTTCTCAAAGATCAATCCCCGAGAACAAGATCCCAACCCTCCTTCAAGAAACTAGGAGATTCAAGTTCTTCAAGTCCAAGAACTTCAAGAAAGTCACAATCAAGGTATGTCAAGTGTTGATTCATAGGTTTGTTTCACCAATGGAGCTCAAGAATCTCTTTCCAAAATCTAAAATTGTTGTATTTATGAATGCTCATGATTTAGTTAAATTGAAATTCTTATTCATGTTGTTGTGGGGTTTTGATCATGATTTAAATTACTTGTTCCAATGATTGATCCTAGTATGTGATAATTTTCCTAAAATTCATGATAAACCCTTTAAATTGCAAATTTAATTATGCAACCATGATAATTAGATGCATTGATGATGGTATAACCAAACTATGTTCCCCATGTGTTTGATTAAATACCTATGTGCAGGGAAGAGTTACATTATAGTATGATTGTATTAAATCCCCATACATGTACATCTTAATGCATGTCAAGTTTTTGATGAAATTTCTTAGTCAATGAATTATGGATATATGTATAGCTATTGTTATGTTTTTTCAAACTTGTGCCATGATTTACTTTTATGCTATCGAGTCCTGAGGATATTTAATACCCGATAATTTAGTTGTGTGCCTAGAGCCAGTGTCAATTTCTTGATAATCTTAATCATACCATGATCGGTAGTATTCTTTGTTAGTTTTAGAACTTAGTAGAATTCAGTCAATCATATGACTAAGGAAAACTCAGTCATCTCATGAACTCAGTTAGTTAATAGAATTCAGTAACATTCTGTCAGTCCATGGATCTCAATAAACTCCGTCCAATTAATGTCAGTATAATTAGTTCAGTGTCTATTCATTTTGGAGTAGGATTCAACACCGAGCGAACCCAAGGATGAGGGCACACACTGATAGTAGAGGGTGTGACCCTTAGAAGAAATCCTTATTTTCCAAAACCAATCATAAGTTTAGGGATGGTAATAATGATAGGGCGCCATCTATAACCAATCCTTGAGTTACAGAACAAATCCTCAGGGAAGTATTAGCAGTTCCTAAACCTATGTACTTTTCTAGATTTATGGTAAGAATTATAAGAGTATTTCTAGAACTGGCAGTGATGTGTGTTTAGGATGCGGAAAGCCTGACCATAGAGTTAGAGATTGTTCCCAGTCAGGATTTCAGGGTCTGCAAAACTATTCCTTAGTTTAGGCTGGTCGCTTGAATCAGCAGAGTGCCACTTCCAGCGCAACTAGTGGGCAGCACCTAAATTGACTTTATGCTCTCCAGTCCCAACAGGAGCAAAAAAATTCCTTGATGTGGTCATTGGTATGTTACGGATCTTTAACTTGCTTGTTTATGCTTTGCTAGATCCCGGAGCTTTTTTGTCTTTTGTTACTCATTATTTAGCAGTCGATTTTGAAGTCAGTCTCGAAATTCTAGCAGAGCCCTTCTTGGTCTCATCCCCAGTGTGTAAAACCATTATAACCTGATGGGTATACAAGAACTATTCGGTTATGATATTTTAGAAAGTCACATTAGCAGACTTAGTTGAATTAGAGATGACTGATTTTTATGTCATTCTTGGCATGGATTGGCTTCATTTATACTATGCCATAGTCGACTACAGAAATAGAGTTTTCCAGTTCCAGTTTCTAAATGAACCTTTCCTAGATTAGAATGGTAGTACTTTAGCTTTTAAAGTTCAGCTTGTTTTACCTTCGAGCAAGGAAAATGATATCTAAGGAATGTGTCTATCATCTTGTCTGAGCTAAGGACTCTAGTTCCAAAATTCCCAGTCTCGAATCAGTCCCAGTAGTGAATGAATACATAGGTGTCTTTCTTAAAGATCTTCTACGAATTTCTCCTTAAAGGGAAATAGACTTCAACATTAATCTCCTTCCAGATACTCAGACCATATCTATCCTGCCATACAAAATGGCACCTGTAGAACTTAGAGAATTGACAAAACATTTAATGGATCTCGTAGACAAGGGATTCGTCAGACCCAGTGTGTCCCCATGGGGTGTACCAATCTTATTCATGTGAAAGAAAGATGGTTCTCTTAGAATGTGTTTAGACTAACATCAAATCAATAATGTCACAGTCAGGAACAACTATCCACTTCCCAAGATTGATGACTTATTTGACCAACTTTAGGGTGCCAGTTACTTCTCTAAGATAGACCTCAGATCAAGCCATCATCAGCTCAGAGTCAGAGAATGTGACATTCCAAAAATAGCTTTCCAAACATGGTATGGTCACTTTGAATTCTTAGTCATGTCCTTTGGTCTTACCAATGCCCCAGTAGCTTTTATGGACTTGATGAACCGTGTGTTCAAGTAGTACTTGGACATATTTGTCATAGTTTTCAAAGATGATATTCTTATCTATTCCTGTAGTAAGCAAGATCATCCAGACTAACTCACAATAGTGTTACAGATTCTCATAAATCATTAGTTATTCACTAAATTAAGTAAATAAAAGTTTTTGCTAAGGTCAGTAGCATTCCTTTGTTATATTATTTACGGTGATGGAATTAGATTTGATCCTCAAAAGACTAAAGCGGTAAAAAACTGGCCTCACCCTTTATGTCCATCTGATACCAAGAGTTTCTTGGGTCTGATAGGCTATTACAGACGAGTTTTGAGGTATTTTCTTTTATTTCATCCCTTATGTCCAAATTGACTCTGAAGAAAGTCAAGTTTCAGTGGTCAGATCCTTGCGTGAAGAGTTTTTAAGAGTTGAAGACTTGACTCACCTCGGCCCCAGTTTTAGCCCTTCCAAATGGTTCAGATGGGTTTGTAGTATACTGTGATGTATCCAAAGTGGGTTTGGGTTGTTTCCTCATGCAGCATGATAAGGTCATAGCCTATGCCTCTAGATAACTTAAGCCTCATGAAATGGATTATCCTACTCATAACCTTGATTTAGCAGCCGTAGTTTTTTCCTTGAAGATTTAGAGGCATTATTTATACAGTGTTCATGTAGATATGTTCATAGACCATAAAAACCTTTAGTACGTATTCTCTCAAAAAGATCTTAATCTTCATCAGAGAAGGTTGTTAGATCTCTTAAAACATTATGACATGAGTGTCCTTTATCATCTGGGTAAGGCCAATATAGTGGCCGACGCTCTCAGTATACTGTCTATGGGTAGTGTTTCTTAGGTTGAAGATATTAAGAAAAAGATAGCTCTGAAAGTTCATCATCTTGCTAAACTAGGGGTCCGCTTAGTCGATTCAGCCGAGGGTCATATATGGGTTCTGATTAGTTTTAAATCATCTGTAGTTTCTAAGGTTAAGGGAAACCGAGATAGAGATCCCAATCTATTCAAGTTAAAAGAGTCAGTCAAGGATCAGAAGGTTGAGGTTTTCTCCCAAGGAGGAGATGGTTTTTTATATTGTCAAGGTCATTTGTGTGCGTCGGGTGTAGATGACTTGAGGCAATGAATTCATGTCCAATCACATGGTGCTCACTACTCTATTCATCCAAGGGCCACTAATATATACCATGACTTGAGAGAAATCTATTGGTGGAGTGGGATGAAGAGAGACGTTAAGGTTCAGCATCAGAAGCCTAGTAGGTCCATGCAGGAGTTCAATACTCCCATTTGGAAGTAGGAAGAAGTGAACATGGACTTTGTGATAGATTTGCCTCATACTCGACATCAACATGATTTAGTCTGGGTCATTGTAGATAGGATGACCAAATTAACTCATTTTTTCCCCTGTCCATAACTCTTACTCAAGCGATGATTAGGCTAAACTATTGTAAGACCCAGCAAAATTCACTCATACAATGAACCTTAGGGCGTGTCACGTGATGCATGATTCCGTCCCTAAAAAATTGAGAAATGACTTCCTAAGTGAGAATCCTGTTGACTATATAAAACTTACCCAATTTTGAATTTTTATCACATGGTAAATTCAATAAGCTTTCCGGCGATATAAGATTGCCAAAATTCGATACCCGGGTAAGAAGTTGTGGCTAATTTAAGTCTTAGTCATAAAAAAACGTCATTTTGGTGCTTGGACCATCATGAAGAGGGTCTATTTGACAATTGTCAATTTCCAGTGGAACTCCGTGATAGTGGTGCATCGCAGAGGACCCCAATTTCTCAATAGTCAATTTCCAATGGCCTAGTGCGATTGTGATGCATCATGCTAAAGTACTAGGTCTCAACTAGTGGGATAATGTAAGGCCCCACAAAGTTCCCTTGTAGTTTGAGTCATAGGGCATGTCGAATAAGGCATGATTCTGGCCCTAAAAGATTTAGAAGTTGCTTCCTAAGTGAGTAACATGTTAACCATATAGAATTTCCCTAATTTCAACTTTTTATCACATGAGAAATCTGATAAGCTTTCCATCAATATAAGATTTACCCAAATTGGACACTCGGGTAAGAAGTAATGGCCAATTTAAGCCTCTATCATAAAACAACATCGTTTGAGAGCCTAGCGCGTCGCGGAGAGGGTGCATTTAGCAATTGTCAATTTCAAGTGGTACTCCGCGATTATGGTACTTTGTGGAGGATTTCTAGGTCCCAACCAGTTGGAAATTGCAATGGCTTCGCATTGCAGAGGATGCCATTTTCCCAATTGTCAAATTCCAGTGAGCCAGCGCGATTAGTGGTGCATCACGGAGGCCAGCAAAATCGGGTTCTAGTTTAATTTTTCCAGTTTTGTACAGATGTTTAAGAGGGCATTTTGGACCTTTTCCAAGCCTATAAAATCGGGGAAACACTAAATCAAAGCCATTTGCAGGCATCCTATAAGGGTTTTATCAAGTTTTCTCTCAACAAGAACCCTAAATACTTAAAACCTCTTCCAAGAATCACAAGAATCCACCATGCATTTTCTAAATTGAGTTAAGATTCAAGGTTTCCAAGTCACCCTCATTCTAGAGCAAGAATAGAGTTCCAAAAGTGAGAATTCATCCAAAGCTTCTAACTCAAGGTATGTGGGGTTTTTAACAAGGGAAACCCTTCCACCCTTGTGCCCTAAAGCCTATTTACATCATGATTGCTGAAAATTTATGAGGTTTTTACACGAATTTGAATTGGGGTTTTTCACCCATTATGATTGAATGCATTATTTTCATATTTTCCATGATTTATGAGTCAAATGACATGATTTCTACATGTTTTATCGAGAAACTGCAGCTGGGCATAAACCCATGATTTTACTCCTTGAGAAGCTAATATTTGCAATGTTTGAAATGTTGAAGCATATAACTATATTGAGATTTTGAGATGAAATGGCTGAAATTCCAAGATTTCCTTATGATTGATGACTCTATATGCTATATATATTGCTTTTGATAAGCATTAACTTGAGATTGAACTATGGGTTAGTAAACCCTATTTGAGACTTGTGAAATTATGAACTCTTGTTCTATAAGCACCCATGATTTGAGTATTTTGAGATTATTGAGAAATGAATTGACCTAATTGTCCTTGAACTTTGAAATCTACTTCACTATATGAGATTATCAATTTGATTATTGGGTTTGTGGTGAATCATGTGATTGTTCTAAAAGTGGATTTTTATAAGATGAGCGCAGATAATCTAAAGGGGGTAGTATTTAGCACCAAGCGGGTAAGTTACTACAATTTCTTACCCGAAAACTACGTGCCACCGTAGGTTGGGCCTGAGGCTAAGTTTATGATAATTATGATTGGGCCCGAGACTGAGTTTCACTTAGTGATCACTAGACCTAGGTTATACTCCTTTACAAGAGTATGACACTCCTCCCCAACGTGGGGTCTCTTCCTTAGGAGGACAAAACAATGGACTTCATGTAGCTCGCATTGTTTATGTCAGTTACGGGAATCTCCCTTGCCCTTTCCAATGATGAGATCAAATACTTATTTTCCTTCCTTATAGTTTATTTTCCTAAATGAAAACATCTTTCCTTGTTAATATATTTTCATAAAGCTTTGAGATAAATTTCCTCCGTAAACTAGAATAATTTCTAATTGAAATAGAGTGATTTTCCTAAAGCTTGAAATGAGATATTTTCCTTATGTGAATGAAATGCCTTCAGGTCTGTTTTCAAGATATATGGTTCCAAATTCGAAATATATGAGTTCTAAATGATTATTAATTGTTGAGCATTGAATAAGTTTTACTCTCCATGAGACATATGCATGAGTTAAAAGTATTGTTTAAGGCCCCTTAGCCTTTGGGTATTTAAAATAAGAGAAGTTTTCCGGTTTTGATGTTAAACAATGATAACTCATGATATTTGTGTTACATGCCTCATTCTTTACAATTTATGAGCTTTATATCTTATACTTGCTCAAGCCATGTGAGTCATCTCATAATGCATACATGATTTGATTAAAGAAGATTGTTACTATTTTATTCATATGCATTCACCCCTGGATACTCGGTATATTCCAAGTACTAATCCACATATATGTCTATGTACTACATTGTGTCATAATGTAGTTTAAGATGCTCAGTCCCAGCCTCGCCCTTGATTCTTCGAGTACCTTGCCTACATTTTCTACAATGGTGAGTCCTCCTGGTTCGAGAATCGATCTACAGATGTCTCAGTGTTTTAGAGGCTATTTTTTATCTTCATTTCATTTTGAGTCAGTTCGGGACTTGTCCCAATGGCTCTCCAGATTTTGATTTGTAAAGGCTTTGTCAGACTAGTATTAGACTTGTGATGTGTCGAGGATTCGATATTGTAGTTTTGTTCATATTTCTCTATATTGTGGTCTTATGTTCCGAGTATCTTTTCCATATTTCCTTTCATGTGGTATGACTATGCTAGTGTTTAGTCCATTCTTATCTTGAATTGAGTGTCATTGATAGAAACCGACTCTAAGGGTTAGCTTGGGGCTACTTGTAGCCTTAGGCACCATATGACATCTCGGGAGATGATTTCGGGTCATTAAAGACAACGTGATGGCTCTGTATTGCGTTGACTACCACTTTACCATTTGTCAATTTCTAGTAAGCCGCCGTAATAGTGGCGCATCGCGGTGGCCCATGAATTCAAGTTCCCAGTTTAACTTTTCCAACTTCGTACAAAAGTTAAAAAGGGCATTTTGGACTTTTTCAAAGCGTCTTAAACTGTGCAAACACCAAATCAAGGTCATTTACAAGCATTCTATGAAGTCTCTCTCAAGTTTTCTCTCAACAAAAACACTAAGTATCCAACACCTCTTCCAAGAATCTCAAGAATCCACCATAGATTTTCTAAATTAAGTCAAGATTTAAGGTTCCCAAGTCAAGGGCTTCAAGAACCCTCATTCAAGAGTAAGAATAGAGTTCCAAAAGCAAAAGTTCATCCAAAGCTTCGAATTCAAGGTATGTGGGGTTTTGAACAAGGTTAATCCTTTCCCCTTATGCCCAAAATCTTATTAAACTAAAATTCTCTGCAATTTATGAGATTTTACATGAAATCAAATTGGGGTTTTTCACCCATTTTTATTGGTTGCAAGCTTTTGATGTTTCCCTTTAATTGAGAGTCTAATGGCATGATTTTTACATGTTTTCTTGAGAAATTACAGCTGGGTCTATACCCCATGATTTTTATCCTTGAGAAGTTAATAGTTGAAATGTTTGAAACATTGAAGTATGTGAGTATGTTGAGATTTTGAGATAAATTGCTGAAATTTCTAGATTTCTACATGAGTTATGAATCTATATGGTATCTGTTAGCTTTTGATGAGTTTTAACTTGGGATTGAAATATGGGTTATTAAGCCCTACTTGAGACTTGCGATTTTATGAACTATTGTGCTATAAGCACCCATAATTTGAGTATTCTGAGATTATTGAGAAATGATTTGACCTAATGGTCATCGAGTTTTAAAATTCACTCTACTATATGAGATTATAGATTTAATTACTGGGTTCTTATTGAACCATGAGATTATTCTAAAATGGATTTTCATGATATGAGCGAGATAAACTAAAGGGAATAGTATTTATCATTGATCGGGTAAGTTAAAAGGATTTCTTAACCAAAAACTACGTGCCACCGTAGGTTGGGCCTGAGGCTGAGTTTATGATGTTATTGGGCCTAAGGCCGTATTGATATTAGGCCCAAGGCCAAATTGGTTTAGTGATCACTGGACCTAGGTTATACTCTATGGCAAGAGTATGATGCCTCTCCCTAACGTGAGGTCTCTTCCTTAGAAGGAAAAAACATTGGACTCCATGTGGCTCACATGGTTTATGTCAATTTAGATAACCTCCCTTGAAATTTAAACTTCTAAATCAGTTACCTCCCTAAACTAAAGTATTTTCTATTGAGATAAGATATTTTTCTTTAAACTAAACTACTTTCCCTTGATATGTGTATTTTTCCCTCTACCTTGATATGAGATATTTTACTAATGTGAATGAAATGCCTTCAAGTATGTTCCAAAGTTATATGATTTCGAATTCCAAGTATTTGAGTTCAAAAGAGTTATGAGTTCTTGAGTATTGAAGAACTTTTACGCTCCATGAGACATATGCTTGAGTTAAAATTATTGCTTAAAGCTTCCTTTAGCCTTGAATAATGAGAATAAGAGACGATTACAAATTTCAAATATGAAAGTATAATGACTCACAAGATTGTCGTACATGTTCCATTTTGCATGATTCATGAGCTTCGTATTTTATACTTATTCAATCCATGTGAGTCATTACTTATTGCATCAATGATTTGATTATTGAGTATTTTTGTTAATTTATATAAATCTATGCACCCCTACATACTCAGTAGATTCTCAATTACTGATCCACAAATACATCTATGTACTACATTGTCTTATAATATAGGTTCAGGTGCTCAGTCCCAGCCTCGTTAGTGACTTTCGAGTACCTCTGTCTATATTCCTACAGTGGTGAGTCCTCATGGTTCGAGGACCTATCTTCAGACATTTCTGCATTTGAGAGACTATGTTTTTACTTTCAGTTCATTTTGAGTCAATTGGGGACCTATCCCAATGGCTCTCTAGTTCATGGATTAGTAAAGGATTTGTCAGACTAATTATCAGATTGTGGTTGTATTAAGGTTTCCCGTGTTGCTTGGTCATTTGGACCAAGGACTTTCTCCGTATTTCCTTTTATATGAAATGACTATGCTAGTGTTTGAATTATTTTATCTTGAAATAAATGTTATTAGTAGAAACAGGCTTAAAGGGTTAGCTTGGGGCTACTTTTATCCTCAAGCACTGTGTGACGTCTCGGGAGGTGATTTTAGGTTGTTACAAACTTGGTATTAGAGCCAGGTTTTAAATGAGTCCTAGGGAGTCTGACAAGCCACGTTGAGTAGAGTCTTGATCATCGGTGTGTAGCACACCACATCTATGAGCAAGAGGCTACAAGATGTTTTAGGAAAAAGTTATTTCTTTCTTTTGGATTCTGTCGTGCGTACAGTTTTTCCTCTTATCTAATAATTTGTGCTCTTCTATTTCAAAAAATGTCTCTCCAAAGAGTGAATGTCCACAGGAACGATGATGAGCAACCCCCACCTGTTGATTCGTTGAATGAGACTATGTCTTATGCCGAGTTTTGGGCAACCTTTAAGGCATTAGCCCAAGCAGTCACCGCTAATATTTGGGATAATAACCCGGCTATAGTGGCTAATCATTACGGAGGTGATGTAGCTGCGACTAGGATCTATGATTTCATGCGAATGAATCCGCTAGAGTTTTATGGGTCCAAGGCAGGTGTGGAACCACAGTTGTAACTGAAGAAAATGAGAAATATCATGTAGGTGATGCAAGTTTCTAAAGAAAAAAGTGTTGAGTTGGCATCTTACAAGTTGAAGGACATAGCTTATGACTAGGTTGTATCGTGAGGGAAGGGTAGAGGTGAGGATACTGCTCCTATGCCTTGGTAGGTGTTCCAAGATACATTCTTAGACAAGTTCTTTCCGATTTAGATGAGGGAGGCAAAGATTGGGGAGTTTATGAACTTGAGGAAGGGCTCCATGATGGTTAGGGAGTACTGTTTGAAGTTGAACCAGTTGGCCAAGTATGCTCCTGATATGATTTTTGACACTCAGGCTAGTATGATCAAGTGCATGACTGGTATTTCTAGGTTAGCACTAAAGGAGTGTAGGACTATGATGTTGTATAGGGATATGGATCTAGCTAGGTTGATGATACATGCCCAGCAAATAAAGGCGGATATAATTAGGGAGAGAGATTGAGTAAGAGGTAACAAGAGGGATAGATCTGAGTAGTATGATTTTAGCTAGCCTAGGTTCCATGGAGAGAACCTGCCCTTAATTTTAGTGGTGTTCGTCTATGCCATTACCTTCATCAGCAAGTGCTCCCGTTCCTAGAAGCAGGCAGGAGCAAGCGGCAGATCTTTTATGTCTAGGTCGCAGAACACTATTGGTAATAGGTCACACTATCTTTCTTGTTCTAAGTGTGGTAACAGTCATCTCGAGGAGTGTTTTGTAGATTTGAAGGGATGTTTTTGTTATGGCAAGTAGGGCCACAGACTCAAAGATTGTCCTCATGCTAGACAGGCGAACAAAGATGCCCGACCTCAGGCATAGGCTACTAGTGCATCAGCTCCTATACCCCATCCCACCCCTGCTCAAGGCCCTTCATCTAGCACTGCTGGCAGTCAATGCCAGGACAGATTCTATATCTTACCATCCCATCAGGAGTAGGAGGACTCTCCCGATGTTGTTACCAGTATGCTCTGTGTCTTTTGATTTGATGTCTATGTGTTGTTGGACTCTGGGTCAAGTCTCTCTTATGTGACCCCACTTGTATCTATGAATTTCAAAAAGATTCCTGAGCCTTTCCTAGTTTCTACACCTATCAGGGAGTCATTTGTTGTTAAAAAAGTGTAAAGAGACTATATTGTTATTGTTCTTTATAGAGTCATACTGGCTGATTTAATAGAGTTAGACATGGTTGATTTTGAGCTTATTCTAGGTATGGATTGGCTTTATTCTTATTATGCATCTATAGACTGTCGTACCCGTATGGTCAAGTTTTAGTTTCCTGATGAACCAGCTTTTGAGTGGTTCGAGAGTTTGGTATCTCCCAAGAGTCATTTTATCTCCAATTTCAAAGACAGAAAGATGATATCCAAAGTTTGTATCTACCACTTAGTTAGAGTCAAAGACACTAAGTCTGAGGCTCCAACTATTTAGTCAGTCAACATTGTTAATGAGTTTCCAGATGTTTTTCTGAAAGATCTCCCAAGGGTACCTCCCGATTGAGTGATAGAATTCGGGATTGAGCTTCTTCTCGATACTCGACCTATTTCTATTCTGCCACACCATATGGCACCTGCTGAGCTTGAGGAGTTGAAAGAACAACTCATAGATCTTTATGAAAAAGGTTTCAAAGGGCCTAATATTTCTCCTTGGGCCAAGCCTGTCTTATTCGTGTGAAAGAAAGAAGGTTCTTTGCATATGTCCATTGACTATCGTCAGCATAACAAGGTCATAGTCAACAATAAGTATCCACTTCTGAGAATTGATGGCTTGTTTGATCAGTTGCAAGGAGAAAGTTGTTTCTCTAAGATAGACCTTAGATCCGTCTATCATCAACTTAAAGTGAGGGAATGTTATATTCAAAAGACAACCTTCCGAACCTTCTATGGTCACTTTGAGTTTCTAGTTATGTCTTTTGGGATAACCAAAGCACTAGCCACCTTCACGGACCTTATGAATTTTGTGAGTGTTTAAGCCCTAGCTTTATATTTTTGTCATTGTCTTCATAGATGACATTCTTGTATACTCCCATAATAAGAATGACCATGCAAATCACCTTAGAGTTGTCTTGCAAACTATTAGAGATCACCAGTTGTTCGGCAAATTCAACAAGTATGAATTTTTGCTAAGGTCTGTAGCCTTTCTAGGTTAGATTATTTTAGCCGAAGGTATTAGAGTTGACACCCAAAAGACAGAAGCTGTAAGAAATTGCCCTAGACCTATCTCTCTGTTTGACATTAAAAGTTTCTTGGGTTTAGCGGGCTACTACCGCTGTTTTGTTAAAAGTTTCTCTTCTATTGCGTCTCCCATAACGCGATTGACCCAAAAGAAAGTTAAGTTCCAGTGGTCAGATTCCTATGAGAAGAGTTTTCAGGAGTTGAAGACTCAACTTATTTCAGCCGCTATATTGACTTTGCCTGATGGTCCAGATGGTTTTGTGCTGTATTGTGATCCCTCTAGAATTGGTTTATGTTGTGTGTTTATGCAAAGAGATAAGGTTATAGCCTATTCTTCTAGGAAGTTAAAGCCGCATAAGAATAATTACCTAACCCATGATCTTGAGTTAGTTGATGTGGTCTTCGCTTAGAAAATTTAGAGACACCATCTTTATGGTGTTTATGTTGATGTGTTTGCTGATCATACGAGCCTGTAGTATGTGTTTACTCAGAGGGAGTTGAATCTTAGGTAGAAGATGTGGTTGGAATTTTTAATAGACTATGATATAAGTGTGTTGTATCACCCGGGCAAGGAAAACATAGTGGCGGATGCCCTTAGTAGATTGTCTATGGGTAGTGTTGCTTAAGTAGAGGAAGAAAAGAAAGAGTTAGCTAGCGATGTGCATTGTCTAGATAGATTGGGTGTAAGGTTACTTGATTCAGCTGAGGGGAGCACGTTGGTGCCAAGTAGTTCTGAATCCTCTTTGGTTTCAGAAATGAAGGAGAAGCAAGACGAGGATCCTAGTTTGGTTAGACTGAAGGAGTCAGTTCAGGACCAAAAGGTAGAGGTTTTCTCCCAAGGGGGAGATGGCATGTTAAGAGTGCAAGGTTGATTATGTGTTTTGTGTGTCGATTATCTGAGGCAGAGGATTATGTCTGAAGCGCATGGTGCACGGTATTCTATTCATCCCGGCACTGCCAAGATGTAACGTGACTTGTGGGAAATATATTAGTAGAATGGTATGCAATGTGCCAATGTGTTAAGGTAGAGCACCAAAGACCTGGTGGTGTGATGTAAGAGTTTGGTATACATACTTAGAAGTGGGAGGTAGTGAATATGGACTTCGTAATCGGGTTACCTCCTTTGCATCATCATCATGATTTTATTTGGGTTGTTGTGGATAGGCTGACTAAGTCTGCACATTTTTCGCCTGTGCTCATATCTTATACAGCTGAGGTTTAAGCTAGATTGTATATCAGAGAGATTTTCAGGCTGCAATGAGTTCCCTTATCTATCATTTCGGATATGGGTACTCAATTTACTTCTCAGTTTTGGAGGGCATTTTAGTAGGGTCTTGGTACCCAAGTTCTTTTGAGTTCTACTTATCATCTGCAGACAGATGATCAGGCTGAGAGGACCATTACGACCTTGGATGATATGTTAAGGGCATGTGCTATTGATTCCAAAGGTAGTTGGGATGAGCATTTACCATTGATAGAGTTTGCCTATATCAATTATTACCATGCAAAAATCGGGATGGCACCATTTAAGGCCTTGTATGGTAGGATATGTAGGTCACCCATAGGGTGGTTTGAAGTGGGTGAAGCTACCATAATTGGGCCTGATGCAGTATTTGAAGCTATAGAGAAAGTCAAGTTGATTATAGAGAGGTTAAAGACCTCTCAGAGTCGCCAAAAGTCATATGTCGATGTAAGGAGAAGAGATCTTGAGTTTGAGGTAGGTGATTTGGTGTACTTGAAGATTTTAACCATGAAAGGGGTGAAAAGGTTTGGAAAAAAGGGAAAGCTTAGTCACAGTTATGTTGGCCAATATAGAGTCTTGAGCCATGTTGGTAAGGTGTCCTATGAGGTTGAGTTGCCCGCAGAGTTCTCAGTTGTTCATCCTGTTTTTCATGTCTCCATTCTTAAGAAGCATATTGGTGAGTCCGCTATAGTGGATCCCTCAGAGAGTGCTAATATTCAGAACATTCTTTCCTTCGATGAAATTCTTGTTGAGACCCTAGATTTTCAGATTCGTAGACTAAGGAACAAAGAAGTTCCCTTGGTTAAAGTTTATGACGGAACTAGCCTGTTGAGGGTGCTACTTGGAAGACAAGCAGACATGCGAGCCAAGTACCTGTACCTCTTCTCCGCGAGGCCAGATCAAGCTAAAGGTATTATTCTTCCTTAACTTAGCCCTTCGAATGGATAGTGTAGCTATGTATCTATTTTTGCATGAGTTCTTGCAATTTATGAGGTATTCAAGAGTTTAGAGAGATTCAGATATATGTACTATGTTTTTCCTATGCTCCTAGTCAAACCAATGATATTCAAGGATGACTGTTTCCAAGGGGGAGATATTGTAAGACCTCGTGAAATTCTCTCATAGAATGAACCTTAGGGCGTGTCAAGTGAAGCATGATTCCAGCCCTAAAAGATTGAGAAGTGACTTCCTAAGTGAGTATTGTATTAACCATATATAATTTCCCAAATTTTTAGTTTTTATCACATGGGTAATTTAATAAGCTTTTTGTCGATATAAGATTCGCCCAAATTCGATACCCGGGTAAGAAGTTACGGCTAACTTAAGTCCTAGTCATAAAATGTCATTTTGGTGCTTGGCGCATTGCGGAGAGGGTCTATTTGATAATTGTCAATTTCCAGTGGAACTCCATGATAGTGGTGCATCGCGGAGGACCTCAATTTCCCAATAGTGAATTTCCAGTGGCCTAGCGCAATTATGCAGCATTGCGCTAAAGTTCCAGGTCTCAACTAGTAGGACAACGCGATGGCTCCATGTCGCAGTAACTACCACTTTCCCATTTGTTAGTTTCCAGTGAGCCACCACAATAGTGGCACGTCGCGGTGGCCTATGAAATTAGGTTCCTAATTCAATTTTTCCAGCTTCATTAAGAAGTTAAAAGAGATATTTTGGACTTTTTACAATCCTTTTAAACTGTGCAAACACCAAATCAAGGTCATTTACAAGAATTCTATGAAGTCTCTCTCAAGTTTTATCTCAACAAAAACACTAAGTATCCAAAACCTCTTCCATGAATCTCAAGAATCCACCATAGATTCTCTACATTGAGTCAAGATTCAAGGTTCCCAAGTCAAGGGCTTCAAGAACTCTTATTAAAGAGTATGAATAGAGTTCCAAAAGCTTATTTAAACTATAATTCTCTACAATTTATGAGATTTTCCATGAAATTGAATTGGGGTTTTTCACCCATTGTTATTGGTTGCAAGCTTTTGATATTTCCATTGAATTGAGAGTCTAATGGCATGATTTTTACATGTTTTCTTGAGAAATTGCAACTGGGTCTATACCCCATGATTTTAATCATTGAGAAATTAATAGTTGAAATGTTTGAAACATTGATGTATGTGAGTATGTTGAGATATTGAGATAAATTGCTGACATTTTCAGATTTCTACATGAGTTATGAATCTATATGCTATCTATTATGATTCTGATGAGGTTTAACTTGGTATTGAACTATGGGTTATTAAGCCCTACTTGAGACTTGAGATTTTATGAACTATTGTGCTATAAGAACCCATGATTTGAGTATTCTGAGATTATTGAGAAATGTTTTGAACTAACGGTCATTGTGTTTTGAAATCAACTCTACTACATGAGATTACAGATTTGATTATTGGGTTCATATTGAACCATTAGATTATTCTAAAGTGGATTTTCTTGAGATGAGCGATATAAACTAAAGGGAATATTATTTAGCACCGAGCAGGTAAGTTACTACGGTTTCTTACCCCAAAACTACGTACCACCGTAATTTGGGCCTAAGGCCGAGTTATGATTATTATTGGGCCTAAGGCCTAAGGCCGAGTTGATATTGCGCCCAAGGCCAAGTTTGTTTAGCAATCACTGGACCTAGGTTATACTCCCTGGCAAGAGTATGATGCCTCTCCCCAACGTGAGGTCTCTTCCTAAGGAGGAAAAAATGTTAGACTCCATGTAGCTCGCATGGTTTGTGTTGGTTAAGAGAACCTCCCTTGACATTTAAACTTTGAGATAAGTTACCTCCCTAAAGTAAAGTATTTTCCTTTGAGATAAGATATTTTTCTTTAAAACTAAAATACTTTCCCTTGATATGAGTATTTTCCCTAAAGCTTGAAATAAGATATTTTTCTAACATGAATGAAATGCCTTCAAGTATGTTCCAAAGTTAATTCAAAAGAGTTATGAGTTTTTGAGCATTGAAGAAGTATTACTCTCCATGAGACATATGCTTGAGTTGAAAGTATTGCTTAAAGTTTCCTTTAGCCTTGAGTAATAAAAATAATAGAAGAGTACAAATTTAAAAGCTGAAAGTATAATGACTAACAAGATTATGTTACATGTTCCATTTAACAGGATTCATAAGCTTTGCATTTTATACTTATTCAAGCCATGTGTGTCATTACTTATTACATGAATGATTTGATTAAAGCGTACTGATGTTACTTTATATAAATGCATGCACCCCCACATACTCAGTATATTCCCAAGTGCTGATCCATATATACGTCTATGTGCTACATTGTATTATAACGAAGGTTTAGGTGCTCAGTCCCTGCCTCGTCAGTGACTTTCGATTACCTCTGTCTACATTCCTCAGTGGTGAGTCTTTATGGTTCAAGGACCGATCTTCAGACATTTCTGCATTTGAGATACTATGTTTTCACTTTCTGTTCATTTCAAGTCAGTTGGGGACCTACCCAATGGCTCACTAGTTCATAGATTAGTAGTGGCTTTCTTAGACTAGTTATTAGATTGTGGTTGTGTTAAGGTTTCCAGTGTTTCTTGGTCATTTGGTTCAATCATTTTCTCCGTATTTCCTTTCATATGATATGACTATGCTAGTGTTTGAATTATTTCATCTTAAAAGTACTGTTATTAGTAGAAACAGGCTCAAAGGGTTAGTTTGGGGCTACTTGTAGCCTTAAGCACCGTGTGACGTCCCGGGAGGAAATTTTGGTTCATTACAAACTTGGTATTAGAGCAAGGTTTTAAATGAGTCCTAGGGAGTCTGACAAGCCGCGTTGAGTAGAATCTTGATCATTGGTGCGTAGCGCGCCATATCTATGAACAAGAGGCTACAAGGCATTTTAGGAAAAAGTTATTTCTTTCTTTTGTAGTCTATCATACCTATAGTTGTCCCTCTCATCTAATAATTTGTGGTCTTTTATTTCAGAAAATGCCTCTCTGAAGAGCGAATGCCCGCAGGAATGATAATGAGCAACCCACACCTGTTGGTTCTTTGAATAAGACTATGTCTCATGCCGAGATTTGGGCGGCCTTTCAAGAATTATCCCAAGTAGTTACCACTAATGTTCGGGCTAATAACCGGGGTGTCTATGTAGCCGTGGATAGGATCTGTGATTTCATGCGGATGAATCTGCCATAGTGGGTCTAAGGTAGGTAAGGACCCACAGTTATACCTAGAGGAGGTGAGAAAGATCACGCTGATATTACTTGTTTCTGAGAAAGAAAGTGTTGAGTTGGCGTCTTACAGATTGAAGGACATAGCATATGACTGGGTTGTATCATCGGGGAAGGGTAGAGGTGAGGATGATGCTTCTATGACTTCGCAGGTATTCCAAGATGCATTCTTAGACAAGTTATTTTTGCTTAAGATGAGAGATACAAAGATTGAGGAGTTTATAAACTTGAGGTAGGGCTCCATAACTGTTAAGGAGTGTTGCTTGAAGTTCAACCAGTTGTCCAAGTATGCTCCTGATTTGATTTCTGGCACCTGGGCTAGTATGAGCAATTTTATTACAGGTGTTTCTGTGTTGGTACTAAAGGAGTGTAGGATTGCGATGCTGAATAGGGAGATAGATCTGGCTAGGTTGATGGTGCATGCCTAGCAGATAAAGATGGATAATATTAGGGAAAGAGTTTGAGTAAGGGGTAATAAGAGCGCTAGATCTGAGCAGTATGAGTTATGCCAGTATAGGTTCCATGGAGGCAACCGCCCTCAGTTTCAGAGGTGTCTGTCTATGCTAGTGCCTTCATTAGCTAGTGTTCCCGCGCTTAGAAGCAGGCAAGAGCAAAGGAGCAAATCTTTTATTCCTAGGTCGTAGAACAGTGTTGGTAACAGGCCTCGCTATCCCCCTTATACTAACTATGGTAGAAGTCATCTTGAGGAGTGTTGTGTAGATCTGAGGATTGTTTTTGTTGTGGCAAGTAGGACCACAAACTTAGAGATTGTCCTTATGATAGACAGGGGAACAGATATGCCTGACCTCAGGCACAGGCTACTAGTGCACCAGCTCCTGTACCCCATCCCACCCCTGCTCAAGGTGCTTTATCTAGCACTGCTGGTGGTCAGCTGCAAAAAAAATTCTATGCCTTACCATCCCATTGGGAGCAAGAGGACTCTCCCAATGTTATTACCGGTATGCTCCATGTCTTTTGCTTTGATGTCTATATGTTGTTGGACCCCGGGTCAAGTCTCTCTTATATGGCCCCACTTATAGCTATGAATTTCAAAATATATCCCAAAAGATTCCTGAGCCTTTCCTAGTTTCTGCACACATCGGGGAGTTAGTTGTTGCTAAACAAGTGTATAGAGATTGTCATGTTACGTTTTTCGTAGAATCAGACTTGCTGATTAGATAGAGTTAGACATGGTGGATTTTTCTCTTATTCTGGGTATGGATTTGCTTCATTCTTGTTATGCATCTATAGACTGTCATGCGTGTGTGGTCAAGTTTTTGTTTCCTGATGAACCGGATTTTAAGTGGTCCAGGAGTTTTGTATCTCCCAAGAGTCTTCTTATCTCCTATTTCAAAGCTAGAAAGCTAATATCCAAAGGTTGCATCTATCACTTAGTTAGAGTCAAAGACACTAATTCTTAAGATCCAACTATTTAGTTAGTTAATATTGTTAATGAGTTTCCAGATATTTTTTCAGAAGATCTCCCAAGGGTACTCCGGATCAAGAGATAGAATATGGGAATGACCTTCTTCCCAATACTCTGCCTATTTTTATTCTGCTATACCGTATGGCACCTGCTGAGTTTAAGGAGTTGAAAGATCAGCTCAAAGATCTTATAAACAAAGGTTTCATAAGGCCCAGTATTTCTCCTTGGGGCGCGCCTGTCTTATTTATGTGAAAGAAAGACGGTTCTTTGACTATCATCAGCTTAATAAGGTCACAGTCAAGAACAAGTATCCTTTATCGAGAATTGATGACCTGTCTGATCAATTGCAAGGTGCAATTTATTTCTCCAAGATGGACCTTAGATCCAGTTATCATCAACTTAAGGTGAGGGAATGTGATATTCTAAAGATAGCTTTCTAAACCTGCTATGGTTACTTTGAGTTTCTAGTCATGTCCTTCGGGATAACCAATGCCCCAAATGCCTTCATGGACCTCATGAATTGAGTGTTCAAGCCATATCTAGATATGTTTGTCATTGTCTTCAAAGATGACATCCTTGCATACTCCTGTAATTGGAATGACCATGCGAATCACCTTAGAGTTGTCCTGGAAACTCTTAGAGATCACCAGTTGTTCGTCAAATTCAATAAGTGTGAATTTTGGCTAAGGTTTGTTGCCTTTTTGGGTCATATTATTTTAGCCGAAGGTATTAGAGTTGACCCCCAAAAGATAGAAGCTGTAAGAAATTGGCCAAGACCTATCTCTCCATCTAACATTAGAAGTTTCTTGGGTCTAGCGGGCTACTACCACCTTTTTTTGAAGGTTTCTCTTCTATTGTGTCTCCCATGACCCGGTTGACCTAAAAGAAAGTAAGTTCCAGTTGTCAGATTCCAATAAGAAGAGTTTTCAGAAGTTTACGACTCGACTTACTTCATCCCCTGTGATGACTTTGCCTGATGGTACAGATGGTTTAGTGGTGTATTGTGATCCTATAGAATTGGTTTGGGTTGTGTGTTGATGCAAAGAGGTAAGGTTATAGCCTATGCCTTTAGGCATTTAAATCCGTATGAGAAGAATTACCCAACCCATGATCTTAAGTTAGCTGTTGTGGTCTTCGCATTGGAAATCTAGAGACACTATCTTTATGGTATTAATGTTAATGTGTTTACTGATCATAAGAGCCTATAGTATGTGTTTAATCAGAGAGAATTGAATCTTAGGCAAGGACGTGGTTGGAGTTGTTAAAAGACTATGATGTGAGAGTGTTGTATCACCCGGGCAAGGCCCACATAGTGGAGATGCCCTTAGCAGATTGTCTATGGGTAGTGTTTCTCATGTAGAAGAAGGGAAGAAAGAGTTAGCTCGCGATGTGCATTGTATAGATAGAATAGGTGTAAGGTTACTTGATTCAGCCGAGGGGAGCATGTTGGTGTAAAGTAGTTCCAAATCCTCTTTGGTTTTGGAAGTGAAGGAAAAACAAGACAAAGATCCTGGTTTGGTCGGACTGAAGGAGTCAGTTCAGGACCAAAAGGTAGAAGTTTTCTCCCATGAGGGAGATGGCGTGTTGAGGGTTCAAGGTAGATTGTGAGTTTCGTGTGTTGATGATCTGAGGTAGAGGATTATGTATGAAGAGCATGGTGCATGGTAATTTATTTATCCCAGCACTGCCAAGATGTAATGCAACTTGCGGGAAATTTATTGGTGGAATGGTATGAAGAAGGATATAGTTGAGTTCGTAGCGAAGTTTCCAACATACCAATAGGTTAATGTATAGCACCAATGACCTGGTGGTGTTATGCAAGAAATTGGTATACCCACTTGGAAGTAGAAGGTGGTGAATATAGACTTCGTGACCGTGTTGCCTGACTCGCATCGTTATCATTATTCTATTTGGGTTGTTGTGGATAGGATAACTAAGTCCGTGTATTTCTTGCCCATGGTCATATCCTATACAGTTGAGGATTATGCTAGATTGTATATCTGAGAGATTGTCAGGTTTTATGGAGTCCCCTCATCCATCATTTCGGTTAGGGGCACTCAATTTACTTCTCAGTTTTGTAGGGTATTTAAATAAGTTCTTGGTACCCAAGTTCTTTTGAGTTTTGCTTTTCATCCACAGACAGATGGTCAGGCTGAGAGAACCATTCAGACCCTGGAAGATATGTTGCGAGCATATGCTCTTAATTTTAAAGGTAGTTGGGATGAGCATTTGGCATTGATAGAGTTTGCCTATAATAATAGTTACCATGCTAGCATCGGGATGGCATCATTTGAGGCCTTGTATGGTAGGAGATGTAGGTCACCCATAGGGTTGTTTGAAATGGGTGAAACTACAGTAATTCAGCCTGATGCAGTGTTTAAAGCTATGGAGATATTCAAGTTGATTAGAGATAGGTTTAAGACCGCTTAGAGTCGCCAAAAGTCATATGCCGATGTAAGGAGAAGAGATCTTGAGTTTGAGGTGGGTGATTTGGTGTACTTAAAGATTTCACCCATGAAAGGGGAGAAGAGGTTTGGTAAAAAGGGAAAGCTTAGTCTCCGTTATGTTGGCCCATATAGAGTCTTGAGCTGTGGTGGTAAGGTGGCCTATGAGTTGAGTTGCCCGCAGAGTTGTTAGTTGTTCATCCTATTTTTCATGTCTCTATGTTTAAGAAGCATATTGGTGATTTCATTGTAGTGGATCCCTCAAAGAGTGCTGATATTCAAAAAAGTCTTTCCTTCGATAAGATTACTGTTAAGATCCTAAATTTTCAGATTCCGTAGACTAAGGAACAAAAATGATCCCTTAGTTAAAGTTTTATGGTAGAACCAGTCTGTTGAGGGTGCTACTTGGGAGGTCAAAGCAGAAATGCGAGCCAAGTACCCGAACCTCTTCTCCGCGAGTTCAGATAAAGCCGAACATATTATTCTTCCTTCACTTAGCCCTCCGAATCTATAGCACAGCTATGTATCTATTCTTGTATGGGTTATTGCAAGTTCGGAGGTATTCAAGAGTTTAGAGAGATTCAGCTATGTGTACTCTATTTTTCCTGTGTTCCTAGTTCAACCAATGACATTCGAGGATGAATGTTTCCAAGGGGGAGATATTGTAAGATCCCACAAAATTCTCTCATAGAATGAACCTTAGGGCATGTCAAGTGAGTCGTGATTTCAACCCTAAAATATTGAGAAGTGTCTTCCTAAGTGAGTATCGTGTTAACCATATAGAATTACCCTAATTTCTACTTTTTATCACATGGGAAATTCAATAAGCTTTCCGTTGATATAAGATTTGCACAAATTCGATACCGGGGTAAGAAATTATGGCCAATTTAAGTCCTAGTCATAAAACAACATCATTTGGGAGCTTGGTGCATCGCAGAGAGGGTCTATTTGACAATTTTCAATTTCCAGCGGAACTCCGCGATAGTGGCGCATCGCGAAGGACCCCAATTTCCCAATAGTCAATTTCCAGTGGCCTTGTGTGATTATGATGTGTCGCGCTGAAGTTCCAGGTCTCAACTATTTCGAAAACACGATGGCTCCACATCACGGTGACTACCACTTTCACATTTGTTAATTTCCAGTGATCTACAGCGATAGTGGTACATCGCGGTGGCCCATGATATCGGGTTCCCAGTTCAGTTTTTTCAACTTCGTACAGAAGTTAAAAAAGGCATTTTGGACTTTTTCCAAGCCTCTTAAACCATGAAAACACCAAATCAAGGTCATTTACAAGCATTTTATGAAGTCTCTCTCCAGTTTTTTCTCAACAAAAACTGTAAGTATCCAAAACCTCTTCCAAGAATCCAACATAGATTTTCTAAATTGAGTCAAGATTCAAGGTTCCCAAGTCAAGGGCTTTAAGAACCCTCATTCAAGAGTACGAATAGAGTTCCAAAAATGAGAGTTCATCTAAAGCTTCTAATTCAAGGCATGTAGGGTTTTGAACAAGGGTAATCCTTTCACCCTTGTGCCCAAAAGTTTATTTAAACTACAATTCTCTGCAATTTATGAAATTTTACATGAAATTAAATTGGTTTTTTCACCCCTTGTTATTGGTTGCAAACTTTTGATGTTTCCCTTGAATTGAGAGTCTAAAGGTTCGATTTTTACATGTTCTCTTGAGGAGCTGGGTCTTTACCCGATGATTTTAATCCCTGATAAAGTTAATAGTTGAAATGTTTGAAACATCGAAGTATGTGAGTATGTTGAGATTTTGAGATAAATTACTGAAATTTCCAAATTTCTACATGAGTTATGAATCTATATGCTATCTGTTAGCTTTTGATGAGTTTTAACTTCGGATTGAACAGTGGGTTATTAAGCCCTACTGGAGACTTGAGATTTTATGAATTATTATGCTCTAAGCACCTATGATTTGAGTATTCTGACATTATTGAGAAATGTTTTGACCTAATGATCATTGAGTTTTGAAATCCACTCTACTACATGAGATTACAGATTTGATTATTGGGTTCTTATTGAATCATGAGATTATTCTAAAGTGGATATTCATGAGATGAGCTAGATAAATTAACAGGAGAAGTATTTAGCACCGAGCGGGTAAGTTACTATGGTTTCTTACCCCAAAACTACATGCCACCGTAGGTTGGGCCTGATTTATGACTATTATTGGGCCTAAGGTTGAGTTGATATTAGTCCTGAGGCTGAGTTTGTTTAGTGATCATTGGACCTAGGTTATACTCCCTAGCAAGAGTATGATGCCTCTCCCCAACGTGAGGTCTCTTCCTTAGGAGGACAAAACATTGGACTCCATGTAGCTCGCATGGTTTATGTTGGTTAAGAGAACCTCCCTTGACATTTAAACTTTGAGATCAGTTACCTCCCTAAACTAAAGTATTTTGCATTGAGATAAGATGTTTTCCTTTATAATTAAAATACTTTTGCCTGATATGAGTATTTTTCCCTAAAGCTTGAAATGAGATATTTTCCTAAAGTGAAGGAAATGCCTTCAAGTATGTTCCAAAGTTATTTGATTTCGAATTCCAAGTATTTGAGTTCAAAAGAGTTATGAGTTCTTGAGCATTGAAGATGTTTTACTCTCTATGAGACATATGCTTGAATTGAAAGTATTGCTTAAAGTTTCCTTTAGCCTTGAGTAATGACAATAAGAGAGGAGTACAAATTTCAAAGCTGAAAGTATAATGACTCACAAGATTGTGATACATGTTCCATTTTACGTGATTCATGATTTTCGTATTTTATACTAATTCAGGCCATGTGAGTCATTACTTATTGCATGGATGATTTGATTAAAGAGTATTGATGTTATTTTATATAAATGCATCCACCACCATATACATAGTACATTCCCAAGTGCTAATTCACATATACGTCTAGGTGCTACATTGTCTTACAATGTAGGTTTAGGTGCTCAGTCCTAGCCACGGTCATGACTTTCTAGTACCTCTATCTACATTCCTACAGGTGTGAGTCCTCATGGTTCAAGGACCTATCTTCAGATATTTCTGCATTTGAGAGACTATGTTTTTACTTTCAGTTCATTTCGATTTAGTTGGGGACCTGTCCCAATGGCTATCTGGTTCATGGATTAGTAGAGGATTTGTCAGAGTTATCAGATTGTGGTTGTGTTGAGGTTTCTGATGTTTTTTGGTCGTTTGGACCGAGTATTTTCTCCATATTTCCTTTTATATGTTATGACTATGTTAGTGTTTGAATTATTTCATCTTGAAATGAGTATTATTAGTAGAAATAGGCTCAAAGGGTTAGCTTAGAGCTACTTGTAGCCTCAAGCACCGTGTGACATCCCGGGAGGAGATTTTGGGTCGTTATAATTCTATATCAGGGAGTTGGCCAGATTACATTATGTTTCATTGTCTATTGTCTCAGATAGAGATACCCAGTTCACTTCTCATTTCTAGAAAGCATTCAAAAAGAATCTTGGTACCTGAGTTTATCTCAGTACCACTTTTCATCCCCAGATAGAAGGTCAAGTAGAAATGACCATTCAAACCTTGGAAGATATGCTAAGGGCGTGTGCAATTGATTTCAAGGGTAGTTGGGATGACCACTTGTCTTTTATTAAGTTTGCATACACCAATAACTATTATTCCAGTATTCAAATGGCTCCATTTGAAGCTCTCTATGGTAGGAGATGTAGATCTCCATTTTGTTGGATCAAAGTGGGTGAGGCCACAGTAGTAGGGCTTGACTTGGTCTTCGATACCATAGAGAAAGTTTAGTTAATAAGAGAGAGGCTCAAAATTGCTTAGAGCGAAAGGATCTTGAGTTTAAGATCGGTGTTTATGTGTACCTAAAAATATGTCCCATGAAGGTAGTGAAGAGGTTAGGCAAGAAGGGAAATCTCAGTCCCCGATATGTCGGCCCCTTCAAAATTCTCAATCGCTTCGGCAAAGTAGCTTATGAGCTTGAGTTGCCTTTAGATCTAGCTTCAGTGCATCCAGTGTTTTATGTCCTTTTGCTTAAGAAATGCATAGGTGACCCAGCAGTCGTAGTGCCTATTGAGGGCATAGACATTCAGAAAAGTCTCTGTTATGAGGAAATCCCAGTCGAAATCCTTGACTATCAGATTCACAGACTGATGAACAAAGAAGTCCCTCTAGTCAATGTTCTTTGGTGGAATCAGTCCATTAAGGGAGCTACTTCGAAATCAGAAAAAGATATATGGAACAAGTATCCTCATCTCTTCTACGCAAATTTAGACTCATCCCAAGGTAATAGCTTTCCTTAAGTTCATTCAGTTTATGGTTCAAATTTCAGTTACAAACTATGCTCAATTTTCGTTTCAAACTAGGTATCTTTACCCTTGCATGTTCAGTCGCATGTTCATGAGTCAGTTCAATTATGTATTCATGCATCAGATATGTGTGATCAGCTTATCAGTACTCTTAGACATGCATTCATGTATCAGCTCATGTCATAAAATCATGCATCAGATATCCATGATCAGCATGAATTTCAGTAATGTCAGTCATGTTTCATTTATTCATGTTTTGAACGTACTTTATCTTATCCTTTCTCCCATCTAGACCAATGTTATTAGAGTACGAATGTTCCCAAGGGGGAGATATTGTAATACCCCATACTTCTACTTAGCTTAAAATCGTCCTAACAATGTTAGAGACTTGCTTTAAAAGATAAATCCACTTTTATACACGTAGAATTTTCAATATTTTGACTTTTTGTTGTGTGGGTAATTGAATAATCTTTATATCAATACCAAATTCGTCTAAATCCAGTAGCGGGGTTAAAAGTTATGGCCAAAATACAAAAAGTAGTCTGAACCGGCTAGGTTTGCTGGGAAGGGGCCGACGGACCATCAAGCTAGCGATAACCCATCGCTCAAACCGTTGTTGCGGAGGCAGTGAGTCGTCCTTCTAGCAAGACATGACGTAATGGACGATAGACCATCGAGCTAGCAACAGACAGTCGCCCACACCGTCGCAATCAAGGAAGAAAGATCACATTCTAGCCTAGTGCGATGGAGAGGTTGATGGGCCATTGATCTAGTGATGGACCATTGCCTAGACTGTTGCTAATAAGGCATTAACCCATTTTCTTGCTAGACTATGACTGACAGAGCGACAAACCATCGCCCTAGCGATGGACTGTCGCCCAAGCCATCGCAGATCCAGTTCAGCAATTTAAAGTCATTTTTAAAAGGGGATTTTGGTCTTTTACCATCCTTTTTAATACCTAATTATACCATACCAAGGACCATAGCCTCATTATTCATCTACAACACCAAAATTAGGGTTTCTCTCAAAGATCAATCCCCAAGAACAAGATCCCAACCTTGCTTAAAAAAACTAGGAGATTCAAGTACTTCAAGTCCAAGAACTTCAAGAAACTCACAATCAAGGTATGTCAAGTGTTGATTCATAGGTCCCTTTAACCCATGGAGCTCAAGAATATCTTTTTAAAATCCAAGATTTGTGTATTTATGAATGTTCATGATTTAGTTGAATTGACATTCTAGTCCATGTTGGTGTCGGGTTTTTATTCATGTTTTAAATTACATTTTCCAGTGATTGATCCTAGTATGTGAAGATTTGCATAATATTCATGATAAACCCTTCAAATTGCAAATTTAATTATGTAAATATGATAATTAGATGGATTGATGATGGTATAACCAAAGCATGTTCCCTATGTGTTTGATTAAATGCCTATGTGAAGGAAAGAGTGACATTATAGTATGAGGGTATTACATCACCATACATGTACAAGTTAATGCATGTCAAATATTTGACGAAATGTCTTAGTCAATTAATTATGGATATATGTAAAGCTATTGATGTGTTTTTTAAACTTGTGCCATGAATTAATTTTATGCTATCGAGTCCTAGGGGTATTTAATACATGATAAGCTATGTGCCTAGAGCCAGTGTCGGTTTCATGATAATCTCAATCACGCCATTATTAGCAGTATTCTCAATCAGTTTTAGAACTCAGTAGAATTCAGTTAGTCACACAACTCTGGAAAACTCAGTGATCTTATGAACTGAGTCAGTTAAAAGAATTCAGTAACATTTTATAACTCCACGGAACTTAATTAACTCATTCCAATTTATCTCAGTATAATCAGTTTAGTGTAGATTCAGTTGGGAGTAGAATTCAGCACTGAGCGAACCCAAGGACGAAGGCACACACTGACAATAAAAGGTTTGACCCTTAGAAGAAATCCTTGTGTTCCAGAACTATGTAGCCAGCAAAGGTTGAGACATCAACACTATCAAGTTAGGGTTGATATGGTGGATCAAAACTGTCAGACGAAGGTCCCACCATTCTCCTTAGGGGACACTGCCAGATGAGGGTCACTCACAGCTTATCCTTAATAGTGGCGCAGTATTGAATCCCTTCCAATTGGGGTTAAAGATTGGATCCGAACTCAGCTATTATAGCTCATTAGGGGCATATCGGTTTGATGACTACCTCCCACAGTCTCAGTCTCAATAAAAGAACTCAGATAGTTCTTCAGATTCAGGACTATCAGATACAGTCACATAGTTTAGTACGGAACTCTGCTAGTTCCATTAGAATTAGGACTGTTAGACACAATCACTCAGTTAATACAAAACTCATGTTATCAGTATTCAGATTCAATGTTATCATAAATTCAGTTACAGTTTACGTATTCATGCATGTATTCTTATGCAGTAATGTTTATGTTCATGACAGTCAGTTATATTTCATGCATATGAACCCTTGCATTCAGCTTACCTCAATTACGTACCAGTACATTCTCACATACTTACACATATTTTATTTTGTGCTATGGTGTTTTATACCATAGGTTCATTCGTACGAGCTCTAGAGCATTCTTAGTTGATCAGTCATTCAGCAGATAGACTCACAGTGAGTCCTCATCATTTGAGGATGTTATTACTTGATTATTTCATTCTTTCAGTACTTCATTTATTATAGCTGTTAGAGTTAGTTGGGGAAATGTCCCATCAACTCCTAATTTAGATAGTTTAGAGGCTTTTAGACTAGCATGTTCAAATAATTATTTTAGTTTTTGTATGGCGATACCGTATTATTCAGAGATTATGTTTTATCAGATATATGAGCTTTATGGCCTTTTAGCCTTTTATTCTGCATTTATATAGTATGTTACATAGCACTCAGTATAGATATTAATCATGGGTTAGCAAGTGGTCCTCTGGGATTGTTAACACCGCGTAGCATTCCGAGCACCAGATTTGGGGTGTTACAATTCAATACCCCCCAATACTTGTTGCATAAAAATCTCATGAACAATACTTTAAGCCATATGATTTTTACAAATTAACAATGAGGGAAGTGTAACATGTCTTAATCACTAAGAAATTTGAAGAGAAATCTACCTCTGAGCCCTTAGATGACCAACTTGATCAAACCCTAACTTTACCTACTTGATGGAATAAAGTGAGCCTTTTGGAGTGTAATATAAGTTAATTATATTTGGTTTTGAGTGCTAATGACATCCTAAAAGGGTTATAATATGTGGGTTTTAATTTGGGTAAGGGGAGAAATGTACAGATGCCATTAACCTAAAAGTTAAAAAAGTACCGCCATAGACTACAGGTCAACCAGTAACTTGTAGCCACTCCTTATGACTCATCACCATGATTCATAACCAAGACAGTCTCTAGGAATTCCACTTACTATTTACCCTATGACACAACTAGTACCACTCGTAATGATACCCTATAACTCATAGGGTACAATCGTAGTCAACACAAAACCCAATTAGCTAAACATTGGACATCCTAAAATTTGCACTCAATGACTCATAAAATGTCCTTACGACTTATAGTGAGCTAATTTTACTCAAAGCAGAACTCAACCACTTAATTTCTAATTTGGATATGATTCCATCCTAGCGACTCATTGTGAGACTTTACAACTCGTGTCCCTAAGTGGTACCCAAGATAGAAACTCAAATACTATTCACTAGATACCTTATGACAAGGGCCACCTGACTGTCAAGACATATTATGACTTATCAGGTGAGTATTTGGCAGAGCAGAAACATCAGAACTCAAACAAATTTTGAGGACCAAAAACCCGAGGCATTATAATGTATTTGGTGTGTTTGAGTAAAATCAAGCAACCAAACATGGTATTGGTTGAATTAAATTTTAATACAAGGACTATTTTAGTTATTAGGCTTTTTGGCCAACTTTCGCATGTTACCTCCAAAAAAGGCTCTAGCCCCTTTGATTTGGTCGTGGTGTTTTTCTTAGCAAATGAGAATGAATTATAAAAAAATTATATGATAAAAATTTTAAATAAAGCAATCACTTTTTTTATTATGGTGTCAGATGAGATAAATATTTTGAAGGGTAAAATCATTATTAATTATTACTATCGAATAATTTTCCTTATTTTTTCACTAACCATTTTTTATACAACTTGACTACGTTTTACATAGGAGACTGCACGACCTCATAAAATCCTAAGCTCAACTCAGTTTTTTAAACATGCTAAGGGGTCCCAGACTTAGAAAATTCTAGCAAAGTATTCACACTTAGTATTATTTCATCTTTCGTAACTCGACAACTCTATTTCATGAATCTTATGACCTTAAAGTATCAATCTTTAGATTGATTTATGATTAGGAATGTCAGTAGGTGTTCTCGAACGATTGTCATATTTTTTGAACCTCATTTAGATTATGTTAGGGAATCCAAAATAGTCAATCGACGCGATCTCGGCATACCGCGTCGGCCATCGCGTCAATCAATATTTTTCCTTTCCTACCAGTGGCAATTTATAGTAAACCAATGCAGACTCAATGCAGTGCATTGGCTATCGCCTCGATGCCAATGATGTGGCGCGTCATCCTGCGCGTCGATAGTTAAGTTTTTAGTTATTAAAAGTCGGGTCCTTGGGGGGTATTTGGGTCTTTTCCCCACCCTCTTCAGCCCTAAATCAGGAGATTCAGCCTTCGTTGAAAAAATGTACTAACTTTCTCTCAAATTGCTCAAGAACAAGAACCCCAGGTGATTTAATTTCAAAGCCAAGACTCAAGGTTTCACTATTTTTCTTCAAGAATTTAGCAACCAAGGTATGTCAAGTGTTCATCCAAGGGTTCCTTCCACCGTTGGAGTCCAAGAAACTCATTTAAACTTCAAGTATCTTGATTTCATGCTTTCCATGATTTGGATTCAAGTGTATTCATGATTATATGGTTGATTGGACATTTATTCCATGATTAAGTGTAAGATTTATGTAAAATCAACTATTATGTATGTAGTATCATGCGAATTCATGTTAAATCCTTGAAATTGTGATGCTCATGTGTTGATTAGTACTATGTGCATATACGATACCTTCAAAGTGTTTGATGAGTTATTCATAAGAATAAAATAATGAAATTATATCATGTTAGTATGTATTCAAGTTCATGTCATGCAAGTGTCTGCTACAATGTCCTAAAGAAAGAATGATAATCAAGTATTTAGTTATTATGTTTCAAGATTGTACAATGTCTTATAATTTATACTATCGAGTCTTGGAGGTATTTAATACCCAATAATTTAGCTGATTACCTAGATCTAGGGTCAGTCTCAAGATAGTATCAGTCATGTCATGATCAGTAGTACTCTCAGTCACTTACAGAACTCAGAAAAAACTTAGTAGACTCAGTATCAGTCCATTTTTGTTTAGTGTTTTGTTCATTCCTCAGTAAATTCAGCAAATTAATAGAATTCGGTAATATTCCATAGGTCAATGGAACTCAGTGAACCAAGTTTAGTTAGACAGTATAATTAGTAATAGTTCAGTCAAGCCTAGTATGAACTAGAAATTGGTTCAGTATCTATTCAGTTGGGAGTAAGATTTAGATGGGGGAATTCCTGCCAGCAGAGGGTTTGACCCTTAATAGCAATCCCTACATTACAAAACTACATATCCAGCATAGGTTGAGATATCTTCCTGTGAGATTAGGGTTGATACATCTAGTACGAGTTTTCTTTCCTTTGAGGGTTAACGAAAGAGATTCCTATCAGAGAGGGTTAACTTATAGTTTTCTTTACCCGTGATATGGTACTGACACCCTTCCAATATGGGTTGATAGGTTGGACCCCAATCTATTTAGAAAGAGGCAATTCAGTTAGATGATTACCTCCCATAATCTCAATTTAAGATTCAGTCTCAGTTTAAAACTCAGTTCAGTTATGTAGATTCAAAACTATCAGAGTCACACCATTCAGTACGAAACTCTGTATAGTTCCACAAAATCTAGACTATCAGATACAGTCATTCAGTTATCAGTAATTCAGTATCAGTATACTCAAATATAAGTTAATCAGTATTAATATTCAATATCCATTGTTATCACGATCTCAATTACAGTATATGTATTCATGCATGTACTCTCATTCAGTTATATTCATGTTATTCAGTCAGTATTGTTCATGCATATGAACCTATGATTTTTAGCCTACTTCACTTTGTATACCAGTATATTCAAAGTACAGACGCATACTTTTGTCCTACTCTATGATGTCTTATATCATAGGTTCAGATGCATGAAATGAGATGTAAAATAGTTAGAACCAGTTGCTTCTAAGTGACCTAAGAACAATTTATAGAATTTTACAATGTCACTAGAATTATCTAGAAACTTCCTAGTTATCACTCTCTTAGCTGGAAAGTGGATACAATTAACTAACTAACCGACTATACAAATAGGCAATGCTATAGTAAATGAACTAATGAAACAATAAAAAATTGTTAACTACTTTCACTTGTTCTAACTTATTCTACTAATCTCAACACTCCCCCTCAAGATAAAAATTAAAATATTTTGAGCACATCATGCTAGCCAAAAAGATGAGAATGTTGCTCATTACTCTAGTTCGTGGTCAATACATTGACACCTAATGTTGTGTAGGAACATACATAGTATTGACCAACTCAGCCTTGATCTTATCCCTAATAAAGTGACAATTAATTTCTATGTATTTAGTTCTTTCATAGTACATAAGATTAGCTGTCAACCGAATAGTTGATTTGCCATCACTCAATACTATGATAGGTTTGTAAATAAAATGACCTAAATCTGAGAATAGACCATCCATCAAAGTCAATTCAGCCACTGCTAAAGCCATGCTTCTATATTTAGTTTCATCTCACCTTCTAGAAATTATATGTTGTTTCTTAGATTTCATGAAACCAATGATCTACCAAAATATATCACATAACCAGTTACATACATTTAAGTGTTACAACATGTTGTACTGTAAGAATCACACCTGCAAACTAGGTCTATAGTGAGTTAAGATTACACCCAAATGCCCTATCCTACTGACCCTTTTAAGTATCTAGTAGCTCTATGTGCAACCTCCAAATGAGTATTTTAGGCATCTGTATAAAATGGAATAAAGTCTAAACTGTATAGCTAATATTAAGTCATGTAGTTATGGCATATATGAGTTTTCCAACTAATCTTTGATAAAGAGATACATCTTTGAGAAACATATCATTGGTTACTCTTGTATCTTTATCATGCTCTATAAAAGTTAGTTTAACATTGGACTCTAGTGGTGTAGGTGTTGGTTTTGCACCAGCAAGACCAGTCTTTGGGATCAGCTCAAAAAAGTATTTTCTCTTATTGAGAATAATCCCCCTCTTTATTCTTAATATTTCAATACCTAGGAAGTATTTAAGCTCAGCCAATTCCTTGACCTTAAACTAATAGTGCCATATTTCCTTAGCTTATATGATCACGGACTCATTATCTCTAGTAATGAGCAAATCATAGACATATCCAGGATAATCACCATTCCTCTTGTTTACTTTAAGGTGAATAAAGAATAGTCATTTTCACTCTAAGTGAAACCAACTTTGAATAGAGATTAAGTGGGCTTATATTCCATTTTCTTGAGGCTTGTTTAAGCCAATACAATGACATTAATAACCTGAAGACCTTATGTTATTCCTTTTGCTAAAAAACATCAGGTATTTGCATATATACCTACTCATCTAGATCACCCTTCAAGAATATATTATGCACATCCATCTAGAACAAATACCATCCCTTTGATATCGCTAGAGTAGTGACACACCTAATAGTTACCATCTTGGCAACAAGTGAAAATGTATCATGGTAGTCTAACCCTTCTAATTGACTATAACACTTGGTTACTAGTCTTACTTTGAATCTTTCGACATCTCCATTAACTTTGTACTTGATTTTGTATACCTATTTTGAACCTATTACATTATTTCTTTGTGGTAAGTCCACCACCTCCAAGGTATTATTGTCCTTAAGATCTTAAACTTCCAAATTCATGGCTTGAATCCATCTCTCATTTGCAGAAGCTTCACTGAAGCTTTGTGATTCAACCATAGCATAAAAGTTATTTACATAACATTGACATGTTAGTGAAGTATTATCATAAGATAGATAATTAATAGTAGGATATCTAGTGCCTTTCTTCTTGTTGTAGTATAGTCTTTAAACCGAATAGGTTCCTTAGTTACTCTTGGAGTTCTTCTAAGTAGAGGTTGTACATTACCAACCTCTGCAATCACTAGTATACAAGTGTCTAGTTGTACATGTTATGATACATTACCTAAATAGTTAGGTTCTAAACTGTCTTGAGGCAGCCCCTCAGTATTTGGAGAATTATTAAATACATGATCTTCAGGTATATCCAAATTTGTCTCACTATTTTCATCTTTGTATTGTAGAAAGAAATTTGATGCATTACCCTCAGCTTGATTATTGGCAAATGTTAATAAATGATTATTAAATAAAATATCTCTGTTGATAAATAACTTATTAGTGTTTAAGTCCATTAACAAGTAGCCCTTCTGTGAGGTGGAATATCCGATCAATACGGTAGGTTTAGCTCTTTCAAAAAATTTGTCACCTTTTAGTAATACTAAATCATAACACAAGCAACTAACTACCCTCAAATTCACCCAAGAAGGGACTTTAGAAAATAACATGTCATAAGGACTTCTATTACCATTGGAGGCTGATGTTAATCTGTTCATCAAATATACTTCAGTTTAAATATGTAATCTCTAAAAACCTGATAGGCATATGAAATTTAAATCTAATAGGAATGTTCAAAATCTGTCTATGTTTTCTCTCCACCACACCATTTTATTGTGGTGTGTGAAGACGACTACTTTGATGCAGAATGCCTAAAGAGTTGAACAAGTCTGAGCATTTTGAGTTAAAGAACTTTGCCCCATTATTTGATCTAATTATTTTGACATTAGCTCCAAACGGAGTTTTTATCATTATCATAATGCTCTTAAGAGCCATGATAGTTTCAGATTTCAACTATAATAAGTGGATCCAAAAGTATATCTACTGCAATTAACCATAATTGTTAGGAAGAATAATTTCTTATAAAAAGTTTGACTTTTATAAGGTCCCTAAATATTCGTATGTAGAACATCAAAACATGCAACAACTCTAGTATCACTAATGGGAAATGTCAACCTGGTTTATTTGGCTAATGGACATATATGATAGTTATTCAACAACTCAACATTCTTATAATGATTTGAAAAATCTAAATTAAAGTAGTAAGTGGGGGTGAATTACTCTTTTTCGACCACACTGTCGACTTTCTTAAAGGACAATCGACTATTGATTGCAGTAGTAAAAACTTCAAAAAACAAAATAATGATGGTAAATAACACTAAATGCCACTAATAGGTCTTACTCTAGTCCCCTTGGTCTGGGGATTGTATTAACTCTTTGTGATTAAAATCAAAGTACAAGATTGAGTCATGATTTTTTGCTTTGATTCACACTGTCTTGTTTTCTTCCACAGTTTGATACAAAGTCTCATCAACTATGTATTTTTCACCTCTCTTTTTAAGTACACAATAAATGTTTAAGAGAATACAACACTTGCATAAAGTAGAGCAAAGAACAAGAGAAGGTTGAGACTGGTGTATATCTATTCCTTTTGACTTCGAATGCTTATATAATAGTGATTTAACTACTACTAGCCAATGGAATCAAGATAAAGAAGACAACCCAAACGATTTTTATTCTTAGGAAAATGAATAAGGAATATTCAATTTCTAATAATAAGTAAAGACTAAAAGGAAAAACCTAAATAAGTAAAATTTATACAAAGGAGAGAGAGGCATGGGGATTAAATAATTTTAGCATCCCAGCAAATATAGCAATTTCCTTCTTCTTTCATGGAATATTTTCTAAGGAGTTTTTATTCCATTTTGAGAAGTTACTGAGGATTAATCTGATCCTAAATCCCTCATGATATATTTCATGCATCCTATGATTTATTCACTGCAGTAATCTTGCTTTCCTTCTTGCGAGATGTTTCTCCCTTTTTGAGTATTTGAAGAGGGATCCTTCTGAATATTCTTGTTGCTATATTATTGCAATCAACCTCAAGGATCATTTTTCAAAACATAACATTCTCAATCTCCCCCTTTTTGATGGATGATAAAAATTACATTACTTTCTTGTATGAGTTCTCCCTTTGAATGGATGACTTCTGGCTTTCCCTACATGGTTAGATTAAATACACTATTCTACAAATTTTACATCAATAAAACATGAATAAGGGCAGCAAAAAATACCAATAAGAGAAAGGAATAAAATTATGTAGGTGCAAGATAAGTAAGTCGAGTAAAACAGTTGGTTCAAAAAGGTTTTTCAATTATACTAAGAGATTTTCTGAGAGTACAAAATCTTTGTTCCAACAATAGTTTAACGAAAATTTAAGATAATTATAAATTAGTTCTCACAAAACATAAGTCAATATCTCATTTGAAAATGTGATCTCTAATAAAATGATTCTTAATGTCAATAAGTTTTGATCAAGAGTGATGCACATGATTTTTAGATAAGCAAATAGCACTAGAGTTACCACAAAATATTTTAATAGGATTAAAACACAGATCATAATCACTTTGTTGATGAGACATACAAAGAGTTTAGGCACAACATAGCCCAATAATAATATATTCAGATTTAGAAGTATATAGAGAAACATAATTTTTCTTCTTGCTATTCCATGAGACAAGGTTTCCCATGAATGGGAAAGTATCACTAGTGATTTTTCTATCAACTTTATTACCTGCATTATTTGCATCTGAGGAACTCTTTAGGATAATATTAGCACACTTAGGATACCATAAATAATGGAGTTTGTGCTAATAAGATATCTGATAGTACATTTTACAGCAGTCAGATGAGCTTTTTTAGGAGATGCCTGAAACCTGGCACATTTACACAAAAAAGAATGCCAGGTTGACTGGATGAAATATACAAGAGTGAACTAATAATACGATGATAGTTAGTCTCGTCAACATTTTTGCCATCTTTACATGATTCTAGAACATATGTAGAACTCACAGGAGTTTCAGATGGTTTGGCATTTTCCATCCTAAATTTTTTAATGAGATCTTTGGTGTACTTACCTTGGGAGATGAATGTTCCTTCATTAGACTAGTGGATTTGTAATCACAGAAATAACATTAATTCTCACATCATTCTCATTTCAAATTCACTTTGTATTAACATAGAAAATTCCATGCAAAAAAAGAAAATTTGCACTTCAAAATATAATATCATCAACATAAATTTTAATGATTAAATTTCCAGAGGAGCTTCATTTGATAAACAAAACAGTTGCAATTTTTTCTCTAGTGCAATTATATTAATCTGATTAATGGCTCAATCTATCATACCAAGCAAGAGGAGCTTGTTTTAGGCCATAAAGTTTCTTTGACAGTTTAAAATATGATAAGGAAATTTTGGATTTTTAAAACCTAGGGGTTGTTTCACAAAAACATGTTCATCAATAAAAATATTTAAGAAAGCACTTGTCTCGTCCATTTAAAATAATTTGAACCCTTCGTAAGAGGTATAAGAAAGTAAATTTCTAATGAATTTTAACCTTATAATAGGTGCAAAGGTCTCAGCATAATCTACTTTCTCTTGTTGAGAGCAGCCTTTTACAACTAGATGAGTTTTATTTCACACAACTTTACCCGATTAATCCATTTTATTTCTTAACTCTCATTTTGTTCAAAAATAAGATACATTATCTAGATTTGGAATAAGAGTCCACATATTGTTTTTGTCAAACTTCTCAAGGTCTTATTTCATGGCCTTTACCTAACTATCACCTTCTAAAGATTTCATTGACCTTCTTTGGCTCAAGTTGAGATATGAGAGCTAGTTCACATTTCTTCTATTGGAAGCCCTTTCCATTATGTCTTTGGATCTCCATTGATGAATTACTTTGGATAACCTAGATAGATTATCCATTCATTTGGATTTTATTCTTATTCAAGTTGATCATTCAAAAAAAATAGTAGGGTAGTCAATTTTAGTACTAGTTGAATTTGAGGAAGAGTCATCTTTAGTGGAAGGAGGTTATTAATTTGTACTTATTCAATTTCATCCTCTAGAGAACTAACATTATTCACGTAATGATTAGTATCACCAAAAACAATATGCATAGATTCTTCTATGCAAGGAATGTGTTTATTAAAAATTCTATATAATCTGCAAGAGTAAGAGTAGCCCAAAAAAAAATACCTTCATCGCTTCAGGGATCAAATTTACCAATGTTGTCCTTTCCATTGTTGTGAACAAAACATTTTTAGTCTAATTCATAGAAGTACCCAATGTTGGGTCTTTTGTTATTCCAAATCTTATATGGAGTTTTCTTCAAAATTGGTCTAATGAGACACCTATTAAAAACCCGACATACAGTACTGGTATTTTTTGCCTAATATTTATAAGGTACAGAGTGTTCAAAGATCATGGTATGAGTCATGTCTTGAAGCATTCTATTTTTCTGTTCAACTGCAATATTTTGTTGAGAAGATCTTTAACCAGAGAAGTTATGTGTATATCTATGAGTATCACAAATATATCAAAAATTTTATTCCCTAACTCTCCCCATGATGACTTTTAATGGAAGAAATATAGTAACCCTTATCTCTTTAAACCTTTTCACATAAAACTTCAAAATTATTTAAGGTATATTCTTGGTTAGCTAAAATAATGACCCTGGTAAATTGAGAATAATCATCAATAATCACAAAAGCATACCTTTTACCACCAATGCTACCAGTTCTAGTTGGATCAAATAAATCCATATGAAGTAGTTGCAAAGGCTTAGTTGTTGAAATAATTTTCTTAACATGAAAAGAATTTCTAGTTTGCTTACCAAGATGACATAAATCACAAATATGAGTCATAAATTCATGCTTGACTAATTTTTCAATATGACTTATGCTTGCATGATTGTGTTTGTTGTGCCAAATTTAGGGATCATGATAGATAGAGGAAAGCCATATATTTCCTTCTGTCCTTTCTTTGTAATCTAGAACATACACATATCTATGTCTGTTTCTAGAAAGACTACGCATTCTATGTTTTCAATTGTGCACCCTTTCTTTTTTAGAATCAGACAGCTAACTGATGCTTAACAAGCAGTACTTTAAGTTTCTGACCAAATATACATTAGTAATATCACATGAATTATTAAAATAGATAATACCAATAACTATTATTTTGCCTTTGGAGTTATCTCTATAACTAATGTCACTTCCATCAAAATCAATTATTGTCTCAAACAAATTTTTGCTTCCAGTTATATGATTTAAATGTCCACTATCAAGATAGCATTTCTTTATATTTTGAGTGGAGTTCCTACAAAATAAATGTATCACTTACTTCTAGGTACCCAATTATTCTTGGTCTCTTAGGATTAGTCATTTGATTTGTTGACTTAGTTTTGGGTCACCAATTCAGTCTACCAAGATTTCTAGAGCAAAATCTGCAGTTTTAGTATTTATGACCAGGCTTCCCACAGTGATAACAAGAAGTATAGTATTGATCAATGGTTTTATAATCAGTATTGTAACTATGACTGTATCTCCTAGTCGACTGGCTTGAGTTAGTTGACCTTTGATATTTATCATAGCTATAGTACCTTTTATGATAGGTATTAGGACTATGATTTCTACCTTTGGTTGACTTACACAAATTAGTTAATTATTGATATCCATCACAACTATAATATCTATAATTATACTCACTACTTCTAGATTATAAGTTGATTTAGTTGTGTTAGTCAATTGATTAGACCTAACAATACTATGACTGGGATATTTTTCAATACTATAAATATTGGTTATTAAATCATGAATTTCTTCTTGTACGTAATCATTTTCAATTTCACGAACTTCAAGTCTAAGCTCCCAATCTTTTTTCTCTTAATAAAGTTTATTTTGTTCATGGATTTTATTTAAATTATCTATGGCATGGTCTAACAAATTTTGATGTTTTGAGCATTCATTATAGGAGTTAGCTCTTACCTTGTTGGATTCTTTAATTACCATGAAACAACAATCTTCAATGTTATTATTTTAATGTTCTAATTATTCCTCATCACCCTAGAAGTTGAATGCCTTTTGATTTCCTTTTAATAGGATCTGGACAATCATAAGCAATATGACTATATCTACCACAATATATCACTTACCTTTATTTATAATCTGATTACTATGTTGTTTTCCTTGTGAGTAATTTGATTTTCCCCTTCTGTGATTTGTGGATTTTTTGTAATTTTCAACAATTGTGATGAGTGTAAGCTCATCAGCATCCAGGGTATCATCTTCTTCTTCATTTGTATCTTTGAAGGCCACAATTTTAATTTCCTTTTGTAGTTTGACCTTTTTATTTAAGTGGGCTTTTTCAAAGGCAATAAGTTTTCCTCTGACATCATCATAGTCATGTTATTCAAGTTCATGCTTTAAAGATCCACGGCCTTAGAAATCCACTGAGGAGGAAAACATCTGAGAATCTTTATATTTTGATATACCACATGATAGGTTTTTCATATAGCTTTGAGTTCCCCATAAATTTTAAAAAATCTAGAAAATGTTTGTTTAATAGATTCACCATCTTTCATCTTGATAAGTTCATTGTCATATACTAATAAAATTATAAGATTTTGTTTGAAATTCTCCATTCCTTCTTATATCACTTCAAATTTATTCTATATTTCTTTTGAAGTGTCACCATAGTAGATCTTCTCATATTCTTCATGCCACAACCCCAAGACTACCCCCTAGTCGTAACACGGTGCGTGGAACCACAAGTGATCCCAAGCTAACCCATGAGTTGCCATACTGTTGAGCAATTGATTTGATATGTAAAACAAAATATAATTTGCAGAGCAGAACCATACTCATAAAAAGTCAAAAAAAAAGTTAATGCTGATACAGTTTACATCATAATAAAATTAACGAAAGCAACTCAAATGGCATGAATAACTCTAAATAACATCTATAAAGCCTCTACTGTACTGATTGTAGATATATAGTACATGCCTCCGACTACCACTAATCAATACATATGGTAAAATAAATAATATAGTACATGATCTACAACAATCTAGAGTTCTCGAATTAGGAGAACTTATCACCTGCTGTCTAAAAGTTGCAAGTTGTCTGACCCTATTGTAAGAGCTACATATGGTACCAACATTAAGAAGGATATAGCCACAAACGCATATATGGGGTCAGTACATTGGAATGTACTGAGTATATGGAGACATGCACTATATCATAGAAATATTTTAAATATGCTGTAAAACTGAGGATATACGTTATTTGCTGATATATATATTTGAAATGTGACTATACGTGAAAACTATAAATCATAGATAATTTATAATCTTGAGGGTAAAACAACTCTGTAAGCTAGGAGGCAATAGAAATATAAAGGTTATAAGCCATTTTTTTGGGGCTAAATATGTTGTTGAAGTTGTACTAAGGATGACGTATGAGCACTAGGTCTGAAACTATGTGGTTGAAACTGACTTAAATGAAGGGTCTGATTATACAAATATATTGAACATGAATGAATTATCATAAAAACAACATAACATGTACAACGTAGATCTAATTATGTGAATGGTTAATGTCTGTGATCGAACAACTAAAATCTAAGAACAGGGATAACTAACATTGGTATCTTGAGTAGTGGACATATGAATTTGGATTATGTAAAACTAAACTGTACTAAGTTTGAATAACTAGACTGAAATTTTAGGGTACTGTGCATATTAGATAAGGACTAACTGAACAACATGAGATAACTGAGCAAGAATGCATGAAAGTTGTAATATCTGAGAATGCAAGACCTAGCATTTACATGTTTCTAAAACAATTGGTAAAATAAAAATGGAAATTTGATAACTAAATAACTTAGAATATGTATGTTTGGTCAAGCAAAACTGAAGTGAAACTACACTAAATATTGTGTTGTGACTATGGGAGCTATCATTTAATCGACATAAACCATGTGAGCTATCATAGAGTCCAACCTCTGACCTATGTTCAGGAGGGTTGTTTTATCTTTTCCATTGTAGTGGAACCTAAATTATGGAGATCACTAAACTAATTCCCTGAAGGACTAGGTTGCCAAGCCTAAACTAACGGGTGACCCCTGAGAGGAAGCCAAGCCTAAACTGACGGGTAACTCCTTATATCTTACACTGGCTACGTAGTTTTGGAAAAAAGGGACTGCTATGAATGACTCTACCTGAATGATGGGGAAGCCTCCATCCCTGTATTTGCTTGGCGCTAAATCCTACTCCAAAGTAAAAGAGATTAAAATACTAATTGATTCTTGCGCTGATAATTGATAACTTATAAGATCAAGCCATGTTATTCTGAAAATAATAGTGCATGCTGATTCTAAGATAATTGTAAACATATAAATTGATATTGAATGACATGATCATGGTATTCTGAAAATGATATTAAAACCATTATCTGACTTACTCATTACTCAAAAATAGAAAGCATGTAAAAATACATAGGTATCGGGTGTTCATAACCCACCAGCATAAAATGATCATTAAAGCATTACATTTAAACTCAAAATATAATATTGAATAATGGTTCAACTCAAGACATGGGCATTTCATCAAACATAGGGAAAACATGGATTTAAAATAAGGGAATATTGCTAAAAATCATGAGTTTAGGATCTATCATGGAATTCACTTGAATAAAGCATGGGAAACTTAAATTCATACCATGAGGAATTCAAAATCCTTCATGGGATCATACATGGGCTAAATTGAATTAAAATCACAACGAAAACATGAAATTCAATCTTTCTTAAACATATAAAATATCATAATGATAGAAAATTCAATCTTTAATTGGAAGAAAAGGATTTTTGGGCTTCATAGGTGAAAGGGACCCATGAATGAATACTCCACATACCCGAGTTTTTTGATTTTCTTAATTTCTTGAAGTAAGCTTGAAATTAGAACTTGAATACATGAGTTCTTAAAGAAGATATCTTGAATTTCTTGCTCTTGAGAAGGGAGGCTTGAATTCTTTTGGGTTAGGAACCCTAATCTTGATGTTCTTGATATTCATGAATTTGAATCTCGAAACTTCAGAGATGATCTTGAGAAGAAACCCTGATCTTGTTCTTGAGAGTAGAATGAGAATTTTATGTTGTTTAATCGATGGAAATAGAGGCAAGTTAATGCCCCTTGGGGGTTAAATATGGTGGATTGGGAGTTGTAAGAGGCGAAAAGACTAAAAATACCTTAAACAAATCTTTACATATAATTCTCAAAATTCTTTACTGGTCGTATGCTGGACAATGTGCGATATAGCTTGGCAGTGCTTCAGTATTTTTCCCATAACTTCTCACCCCAATATCAACTTAAGGCGAAATTTGTATTGTTGTAAAGATAAATAAATTAAATATATGTTGGTGGGTCTTAACCTCAAAAATTCTTAGTAAAATAAAAATTTATGATCATTTGAATATGATTATAGTTATGTACATCCCAAGAATTTAATCGCTAAGGGAGGTTTTGACTTGTTCATAAGCTAGGAACTATTTGAGGACTTAATATATATCCAAGTAATTTATAAAGCTATCAAAACATGAGGCTTTATTCTTGGATTGTCTATTGGTCAGGGTACGAGTCAGATCTTACGACTCATAACATGTCTATATTACTTGTAGCCTTTACTCGTAAGCTTGATAGAACTTAGGGAACCTATACTGCTGACAATATAACTTATCTTCATACTACTCAAATCTT
This sequence comes from Capsicum annuum, assembly GCF_002878395.1. Lineage (NCBI taxonomy): Eukaryota > Viridiplantae > Streptophyta > Magnoliopsida > Solanales > Solanaceae > Capsicum > Capsicum annuum. The sequence continues at coordinate 40,508,256 of NC_061112.1, read as the reverse complement.
ACTTGATGACTTCTAAGGTCAACTCATAACTTTAATAAAACTCAACTTATCCTACACTGGCATAGGTACGACCTGCTATATATGACCCATAAGAGTTTTTATTATTTAAGGGATAAGTCATAAGCTGTCCAAAGCCTAGAAAAAATATGGGGTATTACAATATCTCCCCCCTGAGAATATTCATCCACGAATGAGACTATTTAGACTGAGAATATTAAGGTAAATGAGATCTTATACTAAACATTCATGAAATAGGGTCATGATTAAATAACTGAGTCTGAAATATGATACATAAAATAAACTGACTTTATGAATACATACGATAGCATGAGATTGGTTATAAGGCTGAGAGAGAAATCAAAGAGTCAACTTATGAGTAATCATTACTTCCAGCTGGACCTTATTTCATAATTAAGAGATGAGAGGTTTAGAGCATGAAAACTCAGGGAATTACAATATCTCCCCCTTGGGTTCATTCATCCTCCGAATGGTACTAACTTGGCTGAAATACTAAGGAAATTCTTAGATGATGCACGGGACACTTACAAACTGAATCATGACTGAATATCTAGAATCTGAAACTGATGCATGATGCATAAACTGAGCTGAATTACCTAGATGTAAACAAACCACCTCTTAGGATAGCCATATTCTTGATAATTCGAATAGTATGACTATATGAAAGATGGAAAATGATAGGAACTTGTGTATCTAAATGCAAGACTGGATTGATGGCTATACGGACTGAATTATATTGAAAGTTTATGCTCAGCTGAAGTATTTATTCAACACTCTTTCTAAAAAGTTTAAATAACCTTACAGAGCAAAGAATTTTGGGCATAATCTAAATACGATATCTGAATAGGGAATCACAACATGGCTATAATTTCGTTCCATGGAACATAGGCCTACTAAACATATGCTAAATAGAATTACTAGGCCTTAGGAAATGCAACAAACAATTCAAATTTATCCTCGCTCCTTAAATTTAAATACTCATATGGGTACACAGAACTACTCTATCCAAGGCCTGAGTTGAGCTACATATACACACCATGTTTAAGACTAACTCAAAATTACAAGGCACTAGACATAACATCGTACCACTAGTTTGTACCATGAAAACAAGAAACACTTACTCTCTCCCATCAAAATAGTTGTTCTTCATTACTATCTTGACCTAAGGAGAGGTCATTAAAAGGTTAGAATATGAGGACCTAAAGCATGAAAGAATACTATGCATAACTTGGATACTTACCTGAGGCCTGATGAATAGAATATCCACAACATAGATTCATTACAGAGATAAAAAATAAGGATATATATGCCATAATCTAAATTTAGCTGATCATTAAGAGTATAGCATGAGTACCTAGAACTAAACTTACTATAAAGAATAAGTACATGAGTCATGAGCTGCATGACCTGAATTTGGAGTTCACAAATTTTATTGAATATGATTTGTACTATTGAGTGAACTGGAACTCCTCATACTAGGAACTGAAAGTGTACGTGATTCTATGAAAAGTGCATGAATATAAGCTCTGATCATGGAGCCTACATGTGAGTTATGAGTAGATGTTATGATGACTGAAATAGAACACTTTTCTCTGAGATAAGAAGGGTCAGACGTCTTTCTTCCCTACTGATGTTCTACAATACACCGACATACTACTAGAAACTAAGATCCTGACTTGGTTTATTTTTCTATCATCTCCTCCTTAGGTTGTAACCATCACATAATAACTTGAACACTTACTAACTTAGAATCTTCAAGAGTATCATTATACCAAAAGACTCAATATCATCAACTTATATCCTATAACTTAGCTTGTAAGAAAATCATAAACTACATAGCTTCATTCACACATAACAACTAAAGGGTACTATCTATGCACACACACAGTTAAAACATAGAAATAGTACAATCCCATATCGCCTTGGTTACACCTCTAGGTCATACATACATCATCATACTTAATACTAGAATCAATAAAATTAAATTTTTGTATGTAATATTTCAAGCCTACTTGTTCACCTTTTTATACAAATAGCCCCATGAATACATAATCTACTAAATCTAGATAAACACTATCCCCACTTTACTGCAAAACTTCTGGGTTCATGATTTTAACTCTAGATCATATGCGGTCATAGGATCCTGAGAAGGAATCTAAAAGCATATCTGTGTCACGACCCCAACTAGGGCCTGGCCATTATGGACATCCCGAACTATGATGGCCTGAGCGTCCGACTCTATCTGGTAATCATGCAAAATATTCATATAATAAAAGAAGATGCGTAAATATAATCAGATACGAAAACATGGTCATACTCTGAATTTAGTTTAACAATAAGGAATGAAATCTGAAATCAACTAAACAACATCTGGAACATCCTGTGAAATCTCTACTACATAATTAAATGACAACTGTCTGAAACTGGGACAAGGTCCCCAGTGGACCTAAATCAAAATAAATAACATAATCTGAAAGACATAGGCCTTCTGGAATAAAGAAGGCTCACCAACTGCACACATCACTACTGTTTGAAAACTCTACGGGCTAGCAGGACCTCTGAACTTAGCTTTAGACCCTGGGAGGAAAAGGGGGTCAATACAAATGTACTGGTACGTAAAGTAATCCAAAATAAAGCTTTTTTATAAATAAAATAATGAAGAGAAATTTTCCCAAATATCATACATAAAAAAGTTTTCAAAACACATGAGCATCATTTTGATAATCATAAAAACCTTTCTGTCAATGCAATTTCTGATCTTCGTATTACTTCTGGGTTAGGTGGTATGCCCCTAAAAGTCTAAAACCCCACGGGCTATATGGAGTCCATCAATGACTCGGTGGGGAAGCCCCCAACCCAAGTGTGACGCAAAGGCTGGAGTGTCTGCATCTAATATGCCACAGGGCACTAGGCCAGCGTAATACAATATACTCGGATTGGTAAATCATAATATTTGGTCAATGAGTTGTCTAACCTCGTGCCTTCTTTGGGGGACCACCTAACATCTCTTTATGCCAAATTTTATCCATTTCTAAACATATATCATCCTGAAATCTTAAGTCATGAAAATCTAGTTTCTATGTTTGTCTAAGTCTGTTATGGCATTGTCTATTTTGGTATCATCATACCAAGACTTGCAAGTCGTAATTATAAGCCATAATGCATTAAGAATAATTCTTTCATTAAAACTCAAATTAAACCACCTAGCATTTGCTATAGTATGAGGTGATTTCATGTTCTAAAACATAAGTCAAAACTATGAAGGAATTCTTCAAACATATGGTGGTCATGTGCTTTTGGCAAAACCATGCAATCTTTCATTATATGTATATTCAACACTTATCAACATTCATAACCCTCTTTTTTTATTTCAAAATCATATTCAAGTCATAGTATAAATCAAGACATTTCGTATCATGCTCTTCAAGATGCATTTTAAAACAATCTATAGTATATCATGAGTAAAGGAAAATCATAACAAGAGAGGGACTTGACTGATGGGTAGGATCATTCATTCCCGAATGATGGGTAGGAACGTTAAAGCTTAAAGGTATGGAATAACGCAATATGTCTTCTAAGAAAGGATATAAATGATCTGCAATGTTTAAATTTCTACAATGAAACTGAATTCCGAGTTGACTTGACTTTACTTGCTTTAAGGAGATGATCCATGCTGAGAGTTTAGGATTCCCTCCGAACTGTTTATGCTCAAATCATACACATTGGATTTGGAAGTGATAACTTATGTATATATGAATCATGAGGAAACAAGATTTAGATCGTACAAAGGTATTACACTGTCTGAGTTGAAATACTTGGGAAAATTTAAGATTATGCGTTGAACTCTTATGAACTGAGTAATGACTACATAACTGGGTCTGAAAGATGATGCCTGGACTGAACTGTATTCGCAATTTACATGGATTGAATAGATTATCTCTTGGGATGGTCATACACATGAGACTTCAGATAGTAGAACTGGGTGAAAAGGTAGGAAACCGCAGTAACTTGTTTGCCTGACTCTTAAGCAGAACTGTTGGCTACACAAACTTAAAACTTATACTTAACTAAATTATCTCTATAACACTCTATATAAAGATGTTCTAGTAGCTTCAGGGACTAAGGAATCTCTTAAATGAGTTACAAAAGACATCCAACTAAGAAATCACAACAATGACACTACTCTATAGCATGGAATAAAAACATATAACTCGTAAACTAGGATACAATTACCAAACCTTAGGCATTGCAACTTTTTACTTTCAAGATTAGCCACACTTCTAAAATACCCTCTCAACTATACTTTTCCCTTCAACACCATGCTCATTGATTCCACTTATTTTTTCTCATATGGCAGCTGATATTTCCATCTACTAATGTCTAAACTGAACTAAATCCCCTCACCATTTTCAAGCCTAACTCAAAATCACAAGACGCACCATATAATAATGTAGTACTAGATTGAATCATGAATTTAGTACACCATGTATTTCACAATTCCTCATCTCATGCATAATCTTATTGCCACTCCAGCAATTACTTTCAACTTCGCATTAGACATTCACAAACACTCGAAGTATCCATTCATATGTATACACACATGAAATTCAAGTCTATCTTCATACCCACATATTTACTTCTATACAAACACTCATAAAGCATCTTTCTCATATTCTCTAATACTTCTATCCATAACAGCTTCCCTACATTATTCAGATGATACACATAAAAATTCTCAACTAACCAAGCCATACACAAAACTTCACGTTAAAATTCTTTCAACTTATGGACTTACATAAAACAAGCACACAACAATTTTTCCCAAATATAAAACATAAATCTTCAACTAACCTTGGCATGTGCATAAGAGTCATGAACTGCATGACCTGAATTTTTGGAATTCATAACTTATGAAAAGTGATTCTGACTGCTAAATAAACTAGGAACTCATCTTACTAGGAACTAGGAGAGTATATGATTCCTTATCATATGCATGAAAATAGAAGATGAAACATAAAGCATGAGTATGTATCATAATAACTGAAGTAAACTGTTGAAATAAGAATAGATTGAGTATCGTTCTTTCTCATGGCCAATTCCACAACTTACTGGCACATCTATTACCATCTAAAAACTTGACTTGGTTAGTCGTTCTATTATCTCCCCCCTTAGATTTAAGCCATTACTCTAAGTCTGTGAACCACTTTATATACTCTAGTATAAACTGAAATCACTTTATTTGAGAGTCGGGGATATAAAAATACACATTAAACTAAACTTACCCGTAAGACGGTATCTACATGTATACCAACCAATGCTAATACCTCTTTCTAAGATTCAATGCTTAGGTTTCTATAGCCCTAAAAGTCATCATATATTTGCTTAAACATTCACCAACTTAGGTTCTCCTAACACTAAACATGGATATCTCCAAACCTTTGACGGACCATACCACTTCTGTCATAGTCTACCAACATCATGCCTGCTAACTTTTATTTCTAAACCATAAGAATCAAGATTATATCAAAAGGCTCAACATCATCAATCAAAACTCCTTAACATGGCTATTTAGAACACCATATCCCATCTAACTAGTCTTTCTCCACATAGCAACTCAACGGCACCACTAGCTACACACAATATGTAATAGCCTTAGAAAAATACTACAACCTGATATCACCTTGGCGTACTTCTACTTCATACATACAACATCATACTTCAGTACAAATCAAATAGCTTAAGATCTAGCATGTGTTGTTCAAGCCTATTAGATCGCTTCCCTAAAACTAGTATCATTAACCAAGAAATAATCACATCCACCTTCATAACATCACTGCTATGCCTAAAAATCTACTACATACCTTCTCACAAGTAGTACTAGCTTACAACTACCGATGAAAAGAAGGTCAGCGGGGGTAAGGTCACATAATAGACATAGTCAACCTTAATCATATATTATGACCCCATACAACCTTATCTATTTATATGACTTTCTCACATCACACTTACTTACTCAAGCGTACATTTAGACTACCTTCAAATTCTACAAACAACCTTATGTCTATAATTATAACTTACTAGATAATCTATCCATTTTCATACTTCGAGCAAACAAAAACTCACCTTCGGTAATAACTCCTTCTCTACCTTCTACTAAACTAACACACAAGGACGTATCACTTTAATACCAACTCAATCTCATGCCAAAATATTTGGCTATACATACATTCAATAAATCGCCCTTACCACTTTTCATTCCATTAAGCCTCTAAACCCCCAGTTCCAACCCACACAAGAACCAACAAGATGAGCAATAAGTTGCTAGTGAATCGAAATAGGCCTCACACGGCTTCACTGGACATTGAGTTTCAACAACACAATGAAAACAAAATTATGAGAGACAGAAACTTGACACACAATAATGAATAATCTAAGCATACATATCTTACTCTGTATAAATAAAACAAAAAAAATCTGAGTCCAACACCTCCTACAGACTACCATACAATCTATATATGCCACTAGCTACCACATTAGTCTATCACTATAAAGGGGTAAATCATTCTTAAACATCGGTTATTCAAATAAAATATTTATTTACATAAAAATCACCCTCACTCTAACTTCTAACTTTGTGAATCCACATCACCAACTTCTTGGTCCAACATCACCACCAATTGGTCATGACACCGACACTTAACTCATATTACTACACTGGTGGAAATACAGTTCCAACATTCTGCTATATATCATTCCCCCTTAAGCATGACCTCTGCAACATAAATTCTGAAAAGGACTGAATACACTTAATACCGCAGGCTGAAAAGAATAATTTTATCAGAATCAAAGTTCACACTAGAATAAATACACTCTGAGTCACTAATGGACTCTTCACATATCCTTGCACAATTTCAAAATCTTATATGGATCAATCAGAAAGAACCATGTCATTTAGACTCTAAACTTCTATACTTGAATCACCCTAATAATGAGACATGGTAGAGAACATCAAAGTAAAGAAAGAATTAGGATGACTGTTACTTTCGTATGGGCGATACCATTGCATGAATTAGAGTATGAAAGAGGAATATTCTGTCTATATTGCACAAACTAGAACATGAAGAAAAAGAGAAATTCCTAAATGCCTTGTAGCCTCCTGCTTATAAGTGTGGCATGCTACACAACCATAAATAAGACTCTACCCGATGCAATTTCGCAGACACCTTGGGACCATAAACCGTGCTCTGATATCAAGTTTGTCACGGCTCAAACTAGCACCTGGCTGTGATGGACATCCTGAACCATGAAAGCCCGGGCATTCTTCTCTGCCTGGTAATCATGCACAACATTCATATAATAAAAGAAGATGCGAAAATATAATCTGATATGAAAATATGGTCATAGTCTAGATTTAGTTTAACAATAAGGAATGAAATCCAAAATCAACTAAACATCATCCGAAATAGTCTGCAAAATCTCTACTACATAATCCAATGACAACTATCAAAAATTGGGACAACGTCCCCAGTGGACGTAAATCAAAATAAATAACATAATCTAACAGACATAGGCCTTCTTGAATAAATAAGGCTCACCAAATGCACACATCATTGCTTGCTGAAAACTCTATGGCCTAGCAAGACCTCTGTACTGAGCTTTAGACCCTGGAAGGAAGGGGGGTCAATACAAATATACAGGTATGCAAAGTAATCCAAAATAAAGCTTTTATATAAATAAAATAATGGAGAGCAATTTTTCCAAACATCGTACATAAAAATAGTTTTCAAAACATATGAGCATCATTTTGATAATCATAAAAACCTTTCTATCAATGCAAATTCTGATCTTCAATTATTTTTGAGTTAGGTGGTATGCCCCTCTACAAGTCTAAAACCCCACGGGCTATATGGAGTCCGCCATTAACTCAGCGGGAAAGCCCTCAACTAAAGTTTGCCGCAAGGGTTAGAGTGTCTGAGTCTAATTTGACACAGGGCACTAGGTCAGCATAATATAATTTACCCGAATTTACAAGTCACGGTTTTTGGGCAATGAGTTGTCTGAACTCGCGCCTTATTCGATGGACCACCTAACATCTCTTTATTCCTAATTTTATCCATTTCTAAGTATATATCATCTTGAAATCTTAAGGTATGAAAATATGGTTTTTATGTTTGTCTGAGTCAGTTATGGCATTGTCTATTTTGGTATCGTCATATGAAGAATTGCAAGTTGTAATTCTGAGCCATAATGCATTAGCATAATTCTTTTATTAAAGCTCTATTCAGGCCAACCAACATTTGCAATGGTATGAGATGATTTTATTTTCTTGAAACATAAGTCAAAACTATGCAAGAATTCTTCAAACATATGGTGGTCAGGTGCTTTTGGCAAAACCATGCACTCTTTCATTATATTTATATTTAACATTTATCATCATGCATAACCCTCTCTTTTTATTTCAACATCATATTCAAGTCATAGTACAAATCAAGATATTTTGAATCATGCTATTCAAGATGTATTTCAAAACAATCCATAGTATATCTTCAGTAATGGAAAATCATAAAAAGAGAGAGATTTTTCATGAGTCATGCTCTCAATTCAATCATCAATCTTTAAAATGAGTGCGCACATATATATACAATTTCCAATCAATATGGGGGAAGGTCTAAAGACCAAAATAATACCGTCAAAACTTCTAAAACATGATTATAGTTATAAATCCAAAACCCTATTCTTAAATTCATGATTTATATGCCCACGAGATTTTAGGAAAACCCCTTGTACCTTATTTTATGACTCTTAAATGAACTCCTATTTTAGGGATGATGTTCGGGAAATTGATGGGTGCTTCTTGTAGCCCTTCCAATGGGGATTTTGAATCTCAAAGAATTATAGAAAACCCATGGTGAAATCTTAAGATATTTGGGTTTTCAGTTTGAAAACTTAGAGAGAGATTCTTGTAAATTTTGGAAGAAAATTTGAATAATGTAGTCACTTGGGAGAAAAATCCCACATTTAAGTTGATAAAGGGGGTGGAAATTACCCAACATACCCTTAATGAGATGGAATAAAATTTAACTAGGAGCCCAATTTGATGGGCCACGATGATGCGCCACTATCGCGGTGGCTCACTGGAAAATGACAAATGGGAGTCTTGCTGTCACCACGATACGGAGCCATCATGTTGTCCCACTGGTTGGGACATGGAACTTCAGTACGATGCACCACAATTGCAATAGGCTACTAGAATTTGACAATTGTTAAATTGACCACCTTCGTGACACGCCTACCACCAAAATGATAGTGTTTTATGACTAGGACTTAAATTAGCCATAAATTTTTGCCCGGTTATCGGATTTGGGCGAATCTTATATCAATGAAAAGTTCATTCAATTTCCCATGCTACATAATTAATTAGCATAGAAAATTTGCATAGGATTTATGTAACGCCCGAAATGTGGTACCCAGAATGCTACACAATACTTATGACCCCGAATCATGACTGATATTTGTACCTGTACACTGTAATAAATAACATAATAATGCGGAAAATATGAACATGTAAGCCATAAGTTTCAAATGAATAAATAATCTGTCAAAACATAATATCCATTTGGGTGAAAGATACATAAAACAACTAAAAACTGAATCAAATCTGAACTAAATCTGAAAGCCTGTAAATACTGTCTGAATAAGGTTTTTAAGGAACATCTCTCCAACTAACTCCGTCTAGTAAAACTGAGCAAAAATAATAATAGAAATAATATAATATCATCCTCGAATGGATGAGGACTCATTGCAACTCTGCGACTGGAATATTATTGCTGATCTAGGGCTCGTGTCTCTGAACCTATGGTGTAATATAAAAGAAAAGACCATAGTATAAATGCGTCAGTAAAACTGGGAGTACTGATTATACGAGTAGGGTAGGCTAATACAAATGGGTTTACATGCATGAACATTGCTATTAACTAACTGATATGAATATAAGAGTGCAAATATGTATACATAGTAACTGAGTTTGTGATAACGTGATATCTAGATCCGAACACTAATACATGGTTTACTGATGAGTGACATAACTGGTACAGTAGTTTTGATGACATGGACGATTGTGCCTAACAGTCTTGAATCTGATGGAACTATCTAAGTTCCATACCATACCAGAATTTTATTGTATCTGACAGTCCTGGTATACTGATATCTGAAGAACTATTTGAGTTCTTTTACTAATACTGAGTCTGAAACTATGGGGGGTAGTTGTTTAACCGACATTCCCTAATAACACATATATCTAAGTTGGGGTTCAATCTCTGCCCTGACTAGAGGGGTGTCAATACCGCGCCACTGGTAAGGATAGTTATGAGTGACCCTTATCTGGCAGTACTCAAATAAGAAAGGTAGGAACCCTAAATTGGCAGGTTAAGCCACCTCACCAACCCTAATCTGATAGGTTAAGATATCTCAACCTATGCTGGCTACATAGTTCTAGAACACTAGGATGATAGCTAAGAATCATACCCTAAACTGGTAGGTGAGTTCCCATCCTTGGGTTCACTCGGTGCTTTCTTTTACTCCCATCTGAAGAGACTGAGCATGACTTAAGTGACTTTACATAGACTAAGCAACTAATATCTATTGATTGATGGAATAGTAATACTATTTTAGAATTTACTAAGATCATGAGATTTCTGAGGTTTCCTAAGTCACATGATTGACTGAGTTCTATAGATCATGACTTGACTGAGATTATTGTTACAACATGACATGGCTCTAGGAACACATCTATATTTTTCGGGTACAAATACCCCCAGGACTCGATGGAAGGAATCTAGAACACGTGACTAATTTGAATACATGATCAACATCAACAATCTATAATATCATGACTTAGGGAATTTCAGGAGGTACCTGGTTATCATACATCTTGTATATAAGTAGGATTCCCAAATAATAGTAGCATAATATAATAAGACTATTTCATGAACAATCCAACAACATTTACAAGACTCAATATCAACATGAAAGTCATTTGAACATAGTGGCATATCATGAATCCATCACTTAGTCACAATTTGGCTATATTGCATGATTTCTAGTTTCTTAGGCATTTTATCAAACACCATACATGCATCTTTAAGGAATAGGTGTATTTCATAAATTTACACTATATTAAACTACCCAATTCACGAGTTCCAACTAACATGATCATAACCTTCATGAAATACAATCAAAATACTATTCTATAGCACAAATAGGAAACACCAACATAACTATGATCATATCAACACAACAAACATAATTTAGCATTTAAAGATTGATTCTTGAACTCCACGGAAGACAGGGATCCATAGATGAACACTGCGCATACCTTACATTAAGAATTCATGAAGATCGATGGTGAAATTTCATTGAAATTGACTCTTCTATGAAAACCCTAGGGCTTGTTCTTGAGAGGTTTTGATTTAAATTTAGTGTAAGTTGATGAATTAGGGCTTAAATCTCATGTTATAAGGTTTATATAGGGTGGAGAAGTTAACCCTTTTAACCCTGAACATGTCATTAAGTTTTCAGAAAATTTCCCAAATTGGGCCCTTGGCGCAACGCGGCTTTATCGCACTGTGTCACTGGAAATCGACAATTGAGGGATAGGGCAATGTGGAGCCATCACATTGCCCCACTCTTTTGTCACCTGGAATCATAGTATTATGTGCTAGTATTGTGAAGCATCACTGTAATTTGACAATTGCCATTTGAGCTACCCCCGCGACACGCTGAAGGCTCAGGTCAGACATTGTCTTACTAAAAAGGCCCTAACTCTTCACCCAGGTGTTGGATTTGGGAAAATTATATATTGATGGAAATCTTATTCAATTTCCAACATGATAGAAAGTAAAAATTATGCAAATACCATTTGTATAATAATGAATACTAATTTAAAAGCAAGTTCTAACATCCTTGAGATGATTTCCAAGCTAAGAAAAAGAACAGGTATTACAATATCTCCCCCTTGGGAATATTCATCCTCGAATGAGTCTGACTGAGAGGGGAAACAATAAACTGAACATGAATAACTGGAACATGATATCTTGACTGACATGACTGACATGAATAACAAGCTGAACCTAATATACTGAACATGCATATCTGTTGAATGTGTAACTGACTCATGTATATATAATTGAAAGTTCTAAAGAAGAAGTTTTCTCACCATATGAATGCATGTCTGATGCATAACTACATAACTGATCTAATACATGAATGCATGACTGAGTATACGATAGTACTTGATACTAAGATTATCATAGAAACATGAACATGAGACTGAATACTAAGTTAGTGATGGACACTAATCATGAAACTGAGTAAGCTTAAGGAGAACTATTACCTTGAGCTTGATCTGAGTTGGCAGGGAAGAGGTGAGAAAACTTGGTACAAATATCTGCTTCTTTTTCCTAAGTAGCTCTCTCTATGGACTGATTTTACCAAAGAACTTTGACTAAAGAGACTTCTTTGTTCCTCAGTCTACGAGTTTGAGAGTCTAAGATTTTGACCACAATTTTCTCATAGGAGAGATTGTCCTGAATATCAATGCTATGAATAGGGACTACAACTGCTGGGTCACCTATGTACTTCTTGAGCAAGTAGACATGGAAGACTAGATAAACTGAGGCTAGATTTGAAGGCAATTAGATCTTATAATCTACCTAGCCGAAGCGAGTAAGAATACTGAAGGGGTGTATATAGCGGGGACTGAGTTTCCCTTTCTTGTCAAACCTCTTTACTCCCTTCATGGGAGAGATCTTGAGATAGACCTAGTCATTGACCTCAAACTCGAGATCTTTTCTATGAACATCTACATAAGACTTCTGTCGGCTCTAAGCAGCCCAAAGTCTTTCTCTAATCAACTGAAATTTGTCTAAGGCGTTGAATACCAAGTCAGGACCTATGACTGAGGCCTCACTAACTTTGAACCAACCAATTGGAGATCTACACCTCCTACCATAGAGAGCTTCGAACGGAGCCATTTAATATTGTAATGATAGCTATTATTGTATGAAAACTCAATCAAAGGCAAGTGGTCATCCCAACTCTCCTTGAAATCAACTGCACATGCCCTTAGTATATCTTCAAGAGTCAGAATAGTCCTTTTTGCTTAACCATCTGTCTGAGGATGAAATGGTGTACTGAGATGAACTTGGGTACCAAGACACTTTAAGAATGCCTTCCAAAAGTGAGAGGTAAACTGGGTACCTCTATCTAAGATGATAGATAATGGAACACCATATAATCTGACCAACTCCCTGATACAGAGTTTGGCATAATCCTCGGCTGAATAAGAAGTACGAACTAGAAGAAAATAAGCGACCCAGACTTAATCATGTTGATGACGAGTGCGAGGCAAACCTATCACAAAATCCATGTTCACTTTTTCCCACTTCCAAGTAGGAATGGTGAACTCCTGGATAGAACCACTTGGTTTCTGATGCTCTATCTAAACCTACTGATATGTAGAGCACTTAGCCATAAACTCTGCAATATCTCTCTTCATCCCACTCCACCAATATATCTCCCACAAGTAGTGGTACATCTTAGTGGTCCCTAAATGAATAGAGTATCTCACACCATGTGCTTCAGTAATAATTCGTTGCCTTAAGTCATCTACACCTGGAATACACAGACAACCCTAAAAATAAAAAACACCATCTCCCCCTTGGGAGAAAACCTCTACCTTCTGATTCTGAACTGACTCTTTTAGCTTGACAAGGCTTGGATCCCTTTCTTGCTTTTCTTTCATCGTAAAAACTAGAGATGACTATGAACTACTCTAAATACATACACCACCCTTCAAAGAGTCAACTAAACGAATGCCTAGACTAGCAAGCTGATGGATTTCCTAGGCTATCTTCTTTATCCTATCCTGAACATGAGAAACAATACCCATGGAGAGTCTACTAAGAGCGTCAGCCACAATATTGGCCTTGCTCAGATGATAAAGAACACTCATGTCATAATCTTTCAAAAGCTCTAACCACCTTCTCTGACGAAGATTGAGATCTTTCTAAGAAAAGACATACTGGAGACTTTTATGATCAGTGAAGACATCTACATAAACTCCGACAGATAATGCCTCCAAATCTTTAAGGCAAATACTACAGCTGCTAACTCAAGATCATGAGTAGGATAATTCTTCTCATGGGGCATTATCTGTCTGGAGGCGTAGGCTATGACCTTACCATGCTGCATAAGGACACAACCTAAACCCACTTTGGATGCATCACAATAGACTACGAAACCATCTAAACTATCTGGAAGGGCTAGAACTGGAGCTGAGGTGAGTCGAGTCTTCAGTTCTTGAAAACTCTTCTCGTAAGAATCTTACCACTGAAACTTGGCCTTATTCTGAGTCAATTTGGACATAGGAGATGTAATAAAAGAAAATACTTGAGCAAACCATTTGTAATAGCCAGCCTAACCCAAGAAACTCCTAATTTTTGTTGGAGATATAGGGCGAGGCTAGTTTCTTACCACTTCGGTCTTTTGAGGATCTACTATAATGCCATCACCAGAATTAATAAAGCCAAGGAATACTACTGATCTTAGCCAAAATTTGCACTTACTGAACTTGTCAAACAACTGATGATCTCTGAGAGTCTGAAGAACAATTCTCAGATGGTCTAAATGATTACTCTCTGTGCGAGAATAGACCAGAATATCATCTATGAAGACTATAACGAACATTACCAAGTACTGCTTGAACATCTGATACATCAAGTCCATGAAAACTGTAGGGGCATTGGTAATACCAAAGGACATGACTAGAAATTCAAAGTGACCATACCGAGTACGAAAAGCTATCTTTGGGATGTCACATTCTCTAACTCAGAGCTGATGGTAGCCTGATCTGAGGTCTATCTTGGAGAAATAACTAGCACTTAGAAGTTGGTCAAATAGGTCATCTATTCTAGGAAGTGGATACATGTTCTTGACTGTAACTTTGTTGAGCTAGCGATAATCGATACATATCCTGAGAGAATCATCTTTCTTGCACACGAATAAGATTAGTGTGTCCCACGGAGAAATGTTGGGTCTAATGAATCCCTTATCTAAGAGATCCTTCAACTGATCTTTCAGTTCCTTGAGTTCTATTGGTATCATTCTGTATGGCAGAATAGAAATAGGCTGAGTATTTGGAATAAGGTCAATGCCGAAGTCTATTTCCCATTTGGGAGGGATGCCTAGAAGATCTTCAGGAAAGATATCTGAATATTTCTTAACCACTAGGACTGATTCAAAGCTAGGAGATTCGAAACCAGAAACTTTAACATAAACAAGATGATAAACACATCCCTTAGAAATCATTTTCCTTGCCCAAAGGTAGGAAATAAGCTGACCCCTAAAAGATAAAGTACTACCCTTCCACTCTAGGATGGGCTCATTCGGGAACTAAAATTGAATTATCCTATTTCTGCAGTCGACTGAGGCATAGCAGGAATGAAGCCAATCCATGCTGAGAATAACATCAAAATCAATCATCACTAACTCGACTAAATCTATTGATGTGACTTTCTAAAATATCATAACTGGGTAGTTCCTATATACCCGCTGAGCTATGATAGTTTTACCTATTGGGGTAGATACTAAAAAGGGCTCTGCTAGAATTTTGGGACGGATTCCAAAATCGCCTACTATATAAGGAGTAAAAAAAGACAAGGATGCACCTGGATCTAGTAAAGTGTAAACAGGAATAAGGAAAATCTATAACGTACCAGTAAAGATATCAAGAGAATTTTCCTAATCCTGTAGGGTCTAAACAAGATAGATTTTGTTTGGGTGTTGCCTACTAGCAGCACTGAAAGTGGCACCCTGCTGATTTGGCAACCGAACTGGGCTGTGGAACGATTTCGCTGACCCTGTAGACCTGACTGTGGACACTATTTAGTCTTGTGGCCTGGCTTACCACATCGAAAAAAACATCAATACCAGCTCTACAGGTACCCTTGTGGTACTTACCACAAGTTTGACATAGGGGATTAGTTTGA
This sequence comes from Capsicum annuum, assembly GCF_002878395.1. Lineage (NCBI taxonomy): Eukaryota > Viridiplantae > Streptophyta > Magnoliopsida > Solanales > Solanaceae > Capsicum > Capsicum annuum. The sequence goes on along the minus strand of NC_061112.1, from coordinate 40,492,192 downwards.
GTACTGTTGACACTGCTCTGAGACTTAGAGACTAGTGCTCGATCTCTATTGCCATCTCTAAATTTTATAACTGGGGCACTGGTGGAGGAAGTAGCTAGAACTAGTCGCTTAGTGTGGAACTACAAACAGTTTTCTCTTTCTGATTTGGGTTGTGCAAAACTAAAACTGCCTGATCTTGCTCTCTTGTTCTGCATCTCCCTAGTCTTAATCCTCTACTCCTCTATTTGTTGAGCATGGGTCATGAGCCTAGCAAAAGTCATATCACTATTCAGCATCGCAAACCTACACTCATTTACCACGCTATCATTCACAACTGACACGAACTTGCTGATCTTAGACCTATTGTCTAGAACCACATGAGGGGCATATCTGGCTAACTGAGTAAATCTGAGAGAATACTCCTTAACCATCATATTTCCTTGCTGAGGTAGATGAACTCAAGAACTTTGGCCTCCCTCAGTTCTTGGGGAAAGAATATGCCGAAGAAAGTCGTGACAAATTCCTCCCACTCTATAGGACCTGCATCCTCTAACCTCTTGAACTTTCACTGTTTGTACCAAGTGTAAGCAACATCCTATAACTACTATGCGACTAAATCTGCATATTGACCAGAAGTAACTTCCATGATATCTATGACCTTTTGGACTTAGTCAATGAATTCCTGAGGGTCTTCATCAGAGTTAGACCCGAAGAAAGATGGAGGGTTCATTCAAGTAAAGTCCTGAATTCTAGCTACTATGGAATTGGCCACTGGATTGGCAGGAATAACGGGTGGCCATTTAGTTTAGGTAACCACAGACTGAGCAAGTGTAGTGAATGTAGCCCTAAACTCCGCATGAGAAACATGTTCGCCCAAAGAATGTTCGGGCTGAGAAGTAGGCTGGTTTCTTCTCTTTAGAGGCATTTTCTGAAATAAAAGAAGAATGAATTAGACTGAGAGTTTAACTTAAGATTATGCTCACTAGCACGACATGAATACTGAAAGAGGGGAAACTATTCGTAAAACATCTCATAACCTCCTGCATATAAATGTGGGGCACAACACACCTATGCACAAGACTCTACTAGATGTGGCTTTTAGACTTCCTAGGACTCTATTGAACCTTAGACTCTGATACCAAGTTTGTATCACCTCAAATCTGGTATCTGAAATGCTACACGGTGCTTATGACCCCAAAGAATCACAAGCTAACTCGTGACTAATATCTATACCTGTACACTGCAATATATAATGCAATAATACGGAAAATATGAACATATAGGCCATAAGGTTCAACTGAATAAAGAATCTATCAAAACATAATATGTATGGGTGAAAGATACCCAAAACAACTAAAAACTAAATCAAATCTGAACTAAAGCTTAAAGCCTCTAAATATTGTCTGAATAAGGAGTTGAAGAAACATGTCTCCAACTAACTCTATCTAGCAAAATTAAGCTAAAAAATAAATGAAATAAAATAATATCGTCCTTGAATGGATGAGACTCACTGCTACTCTTCGATTGGAATGCTATGGCTGATCTAGGGCTCGTGTCTCTAAACCTATGTTGTAACGTAAAAGAAAACACCATAGCACAAATACGTCAGTACAACTAGGAGTACTGAGTATACGAGTGAGGTAGGCTAATGCAAAAGGGTTTACATGCATGAACACTGCTACGGACTAACTGATATGAATGTGAGAGTGCAAGCATGCATACAGAGTAACTGAGTTCATGATTATGTGATATCTAGATCATAACACTAATACATGGTTGACTGATAACTGATATGACTGGAACTATAGTTCTGATGACATAGGCGACTATGCCTAACAGTCCTGAATCTAATGGAACTATTTGAGTTTCGTACCATAACTGAATTTTACTGTATATAATAGTCCTAGTATACAGATATCTAAAGAACTATCTAAGTTCTTTTACTAAGACTGAGTCTGAAACTGTGGGAGGTAGTTGTTTAACCCAAATTCCACAATAATGCATATAGCAAAATTGGGGTCCAATCTCTACCCCAACTGGAGGGGTGTCAATACCGCGCCACTGGTAAGGACAGTTATGAGTGACGCTTATCTGGCATATACTCAAATAAGAATGGTGGGAACCCTAAAAGAGCAGGTTAAGCCACCTCACCAACCCTAATTTGATAGGTTAAGATGTCTCAACCTACGTTGGCTACATAGTTTTGGAATACAAGGATGGTTTCTAAGAATCACACCCTAAACTGGTAGTTGAGTTCCCATCCCTGGGTTCACTCAGTGGTAAATTCTACTCCCATCAGAAGATACTGAACATGACTTAACTGACTATACATGGACTGAGTAACTGACTTTCGTTGATTGACGAAATAGTACTACTATTTGAGAATTTACTAAGATCATGACATTTCTGAGGTTTCCAGAGTAACTTGACAGACTAAGTTCTATAGATCATGGATTGACTGAGATTATCATTATAACATGACATGGCTCTAGGCACAAATCAATATTTTTCAGGTACGAATACCCCAGGACTTGATGGAAGGAATTTGACACACGTGACTGACTTGAATACATGATCAATATCAACAATCCATAATATCAAGACTTGGGGAATTTCAGGAGGTACATGGTTATCATAGATCTTATACATAAGTAGGATTTGCAAGTAAGTATAGCATAGTCTCATAAGAATAGTTCATGAACAATCCAACAACATTTAAAAGACTCAATATCAACATGAAAGTCATTGAAACAAAATGGCATATCATGAATCCTTCACTTAGTCATTATTTAGCTATGTTGCTTGATTTCTAGTTTCTTAGGCCAAGTCATAGGTGTATTTCATAAATTTTCACTATATTTAACCACCCAATTCACGGGTTACAACTAACATTATCATAACCTTCATGAAATATAATCAAAATACTATTCTATAGCACAAATAGCAAACACCAACATGAGTATGATCATATCACCACAACAAACATAATTTAGCATTTAAAGATTGATTCTTTAACTCCACGAATGAAAGGGATCTGTGGATGAACACTATGCATACCTTAGATTAAGAATTCATGATGATTTACGGCAGAATTTCCTTAAAATTGACTTTTCTATGAAAACCCTAGGGCTTGTTCTTGAGAGTTTTTAAGAGAAATTTAGTGTAAGTTGATGAATTAGGGCTTAAATCTCCTGTTATAAAGTTTATATAGGGTGGGGAAGTTGACCCTCTTAACCCTGAACATTTCATTAATTTTTTAGAAAATTTCCTAAACCGGGCCCTTGGCGCAACGCAGTGTTATCGTACCGTCTTCCTGGAAATTGACAATTGGGAAATAGAGAGATGGGGCAACATGGCCCCATCGCATTGCCCCCCTCTTTTGTGACCTGGAACCATGGTGAAATACACCAGTATCATGAAGCACACTGTAATTTGACAATTGCCATTTGAGATACCCCGGCGACGCGCTGAAGGCTCAGGTTAGACATTGTCTTACTAAAAAGGCCCTAACTCTTCTTTCGGTTGTCGGATTTGGGAAAATTATATATCGATGGAAAGCTTATTCAATTTCCCATGTGACAAAGAGTGAAAATTATGGAAATACCACGTGTATAATAATGAATCCTTATTTCAAAGAAAGTTCTAACATCCTTGAAATGATTTACAAGTTAAGAAAAAGCACGGGTATTACAATTTATGGCTTTTTGATCATCTACACATAGAAATGATGGCTTTTTTTCTAGCCCAGAATATGGGGTGTTACAATCAAACTTTGGCTCAATGCATAATTTTTCATGAACCTTAATGAAATATTTCATACTTTGAAACATAAAGGCACTGGTAGGATACTTTTGAGCCTGCGTGCAATCCCATAACTGTCTGTGGGAACTGCCTAAGAAACCTCTATTAGTTAGGATATGATCTTGACTATTTTTCTTTCCTCAATTATAAGGTAGAGTTTGCATGAATGAATTAACATAAGAGTCTGCATAATTTTCTGAGGGAACATCTCTACTGTATGATCTGAGACATGAAAGAAGGGAAAAAAATTTTAAATGCCCGGTAGCCTCTCAAAAAAAGGTATAGACATCTCTATACCATTCTTTAAGACTCTACTAGACATAACTTCATAGACACCCTAGGACCATTGAACCCTGGTCTCACTGATACCAAGTTTTCATAACTTGAGACTACCTCCTAGTCGTAACAAGATGCCTGGAACCACAAGTGATCCCAATCTAACCCATGAGTTGGCATATTATTGAGCAACTAATTTAATATGTAAAACAAAACTTAATTTGTTGAGTAGAAAAATACTAATGAAAAGTCTGAATAAAGTTAATACTGATATAGTTTATTTCATGATAAAACTGAAGAAATAAACTCAAATTACAAGAATGACTCTGACTAACATATATGAAGCCTCTATTATACTGACTATAGATAGATAGTTCATGCCTCAAACTACTACTAATTAATACATATGGAAAAATAAAAAATATAGTACATAATCTACAATTGTTTGGAGTTCTCGAAATAGGAGAACCTATCACCTGCTGGCTGAAAGTTGCAAACTATCTGACCTAATTGTAAGAGCTACATATGGTACCTACATTATGAAGGATGTAGCCATAAATGAATATATATGTTAAGTACATTGGAATGTACTAAGTATATGATACATGCACTAAATCATGGAAATATTTCAAACTTGCTATAAAACTAAGGATATAAGTTATTTGCTGATATATACATTTGAAACGTGACTATATGGGAAAATTGTAAATCATAGCTAATTTATAATCGTGATCTGAAAACAACTGTCCAAGCTAGGTGACGGTAGAAACATAAAGGTTGTAAGCCATTCTCTTGTGGGGAAAATATGTTGAAGAATCTGCACTGTTGATGACTTATAAATACTGGTCCTAAAATTATGTGGTGGAAAATGACTTAAATCAAGGGTCTGAATATACAAATATTTTGAACATAAATGAATAAGCTTAAAAAACAACATAACATGTACTTAGTAGATCTAATTAACTGAATAACTGATGTCTGTGATGAAGAAACTAATATCTAAGAACAGGAATAACTAACATCAATGTTGAGTAGCTGACATACAAAATATGGATCATGTAAAACTCAATGGTACTAAGTCTGAATAACTGGACTAAAACTGTGGGGTACTATACATATGAGATAAGTACTAACTGAACAACATAAGATAACTGTGCATTAATGCATGAAAACTGTAATATATGAGAATGCAAACCCAAGCATATACATGTTTCTAAAATAATGTGTAAAGTAAAAGACTAAAATCTAATAACTAAATAATGAGGAATATGCATGTTTGGTTAAGAATACCTGAATTAAATCTACATTGAATACTTTATTAATACCGTAGGAGTTATCATGCAACCAATATAAACCATGTGAACTATCATGGAGTCCAACATCTGACCTACATTGAGGAAGGTTTTTCGATCCTTGCTATTGGAATAGAACCTGAACTATAGTGATCCCTAAACTGATGTCCCAAAGGACCAGGGTTTCAAGCCTATACTGACTGGTGACTCCTGAGAGGAATCCAAGCATAAAATGATGGGTGACTCCTCATATCCTATGCTAGCTACGTAGTTTTGGCATGCAAGTATTGCTAGTAACGATTCTGCATAACTGATGGGTGTCATCCCTACATTTGCTCGATAATAAATCCTACTCCTAACTAAAAGACACTGAAATACTAACTGATGTATGCAATAATAATTGATAATTAATGAACTCACGCCATGTTATTCTGAAAATAACAATGCATACGAATTCTGAGGTAATTATAAACCTATAAACTGATACAACTCGACATGATCATGGTGTTCTGAATATGATATTAAAACCATGGTCTAACTTACTCTTTACTTAAAAATAGAAAGCATATAAAAACACGTAGGTATCGGGTGTTCATAACCCACCAACACTAAAAGATCATTAAAACATGACATTTAAACTCAAAATGTAGTACTGAATCGTGGTTCAACTTAAGACATGGGCATTGCATCAAATGTAAGGAAAACATGGATTTAAAACATGGGAATATTGCTAAATATGTTGAGTTTAGGATCTATCATGGAATTCACTTTACTTAAGCATAGGAAACTTAAATTCATAGCATGAGCAATTCAAAATCTTGCATGGGATCATACATGGGATGAATTGAATTAAAATCACCTTGAAAACATGAAATTCAATATTTCTTGAACATATAAAATATCATAATGATAGAAATTTCAATCTTTAAATGAAAGAAATGGGTTTTTAGGATCCATGGCTAAAAGGGGACCATGAATGAATACCCCACATACCCGAGTTTCTTGATTTCCTGAAGAAATCTTGAAATTGGAACTTGAATTCATGAGTTCTTGAAGAAAATATCTTGAATTTCTTGTTCTTGTAAAGGGACACTTGAATTATTTTGGGTGGGGAATCTAATCTTTATGTTCTTGATATCATGAATTTGAGAAAAACCCTAAAAAAATTTTTAAGAGTAGAATGAGAACTTTATGTTGTTTAATCGATGAAAATAGAGGAAAAGTACTGCCCCCTTGAGGGTTAAATATCGTGTCTTGGGAGTTGTAAGAGGGTAAAAGACTAAAAAGCCTTTAAACTAAATTTTACATACAATTCTCAGCAGTCCTTACCGGTCTACCTTACAACTCATATAGTTTAGGTGTGAGTTAGACTTGGCAACTCGTATGTTGGACAGTGTGCGATATAGCTTGACAATGCTTCAGTATTTTGCCCATAACTTTTCACCCCAATGTTGGATTAAGGTGAAATTTGTATTGTTGGAAAGATAATTAAATTACCTATCTATTGGTTGGCGTTGATATAAAAATTTCTTTGTAATTTAAAGTTATGATTGATTAAATATTACTATAGTCATCTTAATAATTTGATCGCTAAGGGAGGTTTTGACTTGTTCATGAGCTAGGAGATATTTGAGGATGTAATATATGTACAAGTAACTTATAAAGCTATCAAAAATGAGTCTTTGTTCTTGGATTGTCTATTGGTTAGGGTACGAGTCAGATCTTATGACTCGTAACATGTCTATATGACTTGTATCAAATACTCATAAGCTGGACAGAACTTAGGGAACCTATACTCTTAACAATACGACTTATCTTCATATGAATAGTATCTTACTTGAAGACTTCTAGGATCAACTCATAAGATGAAAAAAACTCAAATCATCCCACAATGGCATAGGTATGAGTTGCTACATACAACTCATAATAGTCTTTGCTATTTAAGGGATTAGTCGTAACCTGTCCAGAGACTAGGAAAATATAGAGTATTACACTTCACCACTAGTTGAATTATACAGGACTCTTGTTTCCTTTGAGTTGATCTAAATGATCTCCATTTGTTGATCAGTGTAATATTCCTAGGATGGAATACGCTCAGTAGATTGCTCACTATTTTCTGGTGTCTTTCCATATTTGTCTTTAATTGTATAGACAAGTAGAAAATCACTAGTTTTATTTACTATCCTCGCTTTGACATCATAAGACTTGATGAAGGTCACCATCCTTATTTTTCTATGACAAAAGTGTTTCCCACTGAAGTAAATAGGGCTAGTTATGGATGCCACTTCAGAAAACAAAATTCAAACAATAGTTTGTGCCATGATTTTTTCTAACTTGTAATGTACTATGAATTTATAGAACTTATGATGGTTAAACTTGGAAAATATGAATGTACTTAAGGCTATGTTGTTTCATTTGATGTGTTTTTGGATTGTTTTCTAGGAACTGGGTTTAGGATACTGAATTGAAGAAAAAGATGGAAATTGAAGTTTTTGGATACGAGGACTCACATTCTCAGTATGTATCTTTACTTAAAGTATAGAATTGTGATCTAAGATTGACTTATGATCTTAGCACCTTATTGTTTGTTTGTTCTTTATTTTGTTATTCAACTTAAGACTTTGGGATTTCTTTATTCATTATTGTGAGATTGATTTTGTAATATTTTCATGGATTCCATGATTTATATCATAACTATGAGCGGCTAATTCCGTTAGCTCGGTTTGTGGGAACCCTGGAGTATTAGCAAAGTAAAGAAAGTGCCAAGTCATTCTAGATGTAGATTCTTGCATGTATTGTGATTTTCTTTGCTTCGATTGTTTTCTTAATGGGTGTCCAATGTTAAGATCCTACCTGTATTCACAACGAACCCAAGAGGAAGGTAGACATAGGTAAAGGAGATCACAATAGTGATTTAGGGTTAACTGCCAAAATAAGCTTTTTGCATTATCTTCTTAAGGCGGTTAACTTACATCAAATTAACTTAAAAGTAAGAGAAGATAGTTAAAATTACGGTCCAAGGCAAGGGTTAGTAGGGTGACACTCTTAGACTGAAATGAGATGAGTGAAATTCACTAAATGGTACCAAAAGACAGTTGGTGATACATAACTTGTCAGATTCTATATGCAAGGTGTCGGAATAGTTCAACACTGTATGAAATTCTAGAGTTGAGAAGCTAGGAGGATCATAAGACTAGTATTCATCTTAGATTCTTTGCAATCAAAAGCAACATATTCTTGTCTGTTTTATTATTTTAGTAAATCCCTCTTTTTACTTTTCTTGAATGCCTAGTGATTTCAATAAGTTTGAGAAGTCATTCTGACGTATTCCCTGTGGGATCAACCCTAACTTATTTGGGTTACTATATTTGATAAAGACCATTTTATCCTTCTAGAGAGGGGTAGTTTGGGCATTATGGTTTAAGAATCAATGAGTACTCTTCGCCTATGTATAAAATAAATGAATACCTCCTTGCATATTCAAAATCAATTAATGTTGTCCCTTTAAAGTCCCGAATGGAACTTCCACAAGAATTGTTAGATCTGAACATTATTTAACCCCTTGTCGACACCAATGTCAGAAGGAAGAAAAGACAAAACGTTAAAGTCACGGGAGAGGATTTCAAGATGAAGAGGAGGAAAAAGTATTGACTATGTTATAACTACAAATCATAGATAGACTTGTATGAATATGTGTTTTTGTATGTCATTGTAGTTTATGCATTTTGACAACCCTGCAGTGATCTCATTAATGTCAATTTTATAGATTTTGCTCTGTGTCAATTATCGATATTTTAAGTTATAGCATATATTGTGTGTCTAGTCTATTAGGTGTATTATTTATATACCACAGATTTTATTATCTATCCTATTTCAAATCTATTGAAAAACCCTAATTATTCAATCAAATAGATAAATAATCGGGCATTTATGACATATAAAAAAAGCTATTGCACATCCACTCACACACTATGTTGGTCGGGTATACGCTAGCTACTCGTCTTTCATTTATCCACGCGTCGACCAACCATAGGGTAGGAAGACCAAAGGTCTTATATTTTGGTCTATATAAACAACCGTAAGCCCTAAACAATATTCATCTTCTTCAGCCCAAAAAATCGAGAAATATGAGTATATATAGAGAATTCCACTGTAATACCCCGTACCTTTTCTAGCAAAAATCCATCCTTGGGATGTTAAGGGATACCATACAAGATGAATATTATATATTTTGTGTGGAATTCCTTAGATTTAAATTTTCCGTTACTTAGGAAATTGAATATGTTTTCCATTTATATAAGATTCGTCTAAATCTGATAACCGGGTAAGAAGTTATGGCTATTTTAAGTTCCAGTCGCAAAACACCATCATTTGGACCCTTAGCGCGTCACAGAGCAGTTTTAATTCCTAATTTTCAATTTCCAGTAGCCCTTTATGATATTGGTGCATTATGGAGAGAGCCAAATTCCCAATTGTACGATTCTAGTGAAGGTCCGCAATAGTGGTGCATCGCACCAAGTTTCCAGGTCCCATCCAAGGTGGCAACGCTATACCTCCACATCACGCCACCAACCATTTTCCCAGTTGGCATTTTCTAGTGGCTTGGCGCGATAGTGGTGCGTCGCACCAAGGCCAAAAATTGGGACACCAGTTTATTTTTCCAATTTTGTTTAGAAGTTAAAGGGGGGTATTTCGGACTATTACTCAACCCCCAATCCATCCAAATATATGATTAAAGCCTTTTAGAAGCATTATATGCTAAGTTTCATCGAAATTACTCTCATCCAAAACCCTAGGCTTCAACATTCATCTCTAAGAAACTCAAGATTCCACCATCCTTTTTCCATATTATTTAAAGATTTGAGATCCCTGGACCAAGAGATTCAAGAATCTTCATTCAAGAGTATAAATAGCATCTCAAAAAGCAAGGTTATTCATTTATTTCATCATCTAATGTATATAGGGTTTTAATAAGTACAATCCTTTCGTCCTTGTGCCCAAAAACTTGATTTTTATTTAAGATTACATGATTTGAAAGTTAGGGTTGTTAGACAATTCTTATTATTTTGTTTATAAAATTATCATGTTATTTAAGGCTATAAATGCAAGAGATTTACATATATCCATGTTTGAAATCATGAGATTCATATTATGAGTTATTTTCCACTATCTTAACTAAGATTATTGAAAACTTTTAACATGACTGTTGATCATAGAGTTTAAATATGATTTTGATGCATTAAAGCTGAATATTTTGAGTCCTAAGTACGAGTGATGAATTTATAAGGAGATTATGATCTCAAGTTTTATTTACAAGTTTTATGAGTGCTTTCAAGAGCAAAGATTTATCTTTTGATCCTAAACTAAGACAATGAATCCACGTTTTTCACATAGTTTGAGATTAAAAGAAGAGAATCATAATCAGTTTTAATTATAAACCCTTATGCTATTTTAAGGTGGATTTCCTAAATGTTCTATGTAATAAGTATGGGAATAGTATTTAGCAATGAGTTGGCTATGATTCCAAGGTCTGATGCTCCAGAACTACATGCCACCAAAGGACTAAGATTATTCCTACTTCTACGTGGATGACTAAGATTGTGATCACTCAAGTTAAGGTTCTCTTCCAATGGCAAGGTTAGAACATCTCTCCCCAATGTGGGCAATATATTAGACTCCATGTCAGCTCATATGGTTTATGTCGGTTAGTGTAAACTCCCAAACCCAAATTCCCTAAGTCCCAAAGTCTCTAAGTCCTAAACTTCTAAGTTTCAAAAGAAAAGAATGATAGAAAAATTTTTAAAAGACTAAGTGTTATGACTCACTAGATTTACAAGTATGATTTGTTATACATGATTTTATATTTTGATATTTTGGATAATTAAGCTTATATGAGTCATATACAACCACATATATTTACTTCCAAATTACGATGATGTTTACTTATGTATTCCACCCACATAAACTCAGTATATCCTCAAAGTGTAGATCCACATATGTGTTTATGTGCTACATTGTCTGATAATGTAGGTTCAAGTGCTATGTATTAATAGCGTGAGTAGTTCAAGCATCTTTATCTACAGACCCATAGTTGGTGAGTTCTCATTATTCGAGGGCCTACTTCTTCAAATTTCTAGCTTTTATAGTATTTGAGTTATCTTTTTCAGTTTAGTCTAAGTCAGGTTGGGATTTATCCCAATGGCTCTTTAATTCTTTATTAGTCGTAGAGGCTTGTCGGACTATGAGTTTATTTATATACGTTGTGTATTTGTTGTTTAGACATTATCTACAGTTCAATTTTGGTATAATAATATATTATTTCTTAATGAGATAATCTTGAACTAAGGTTTAGACTTAGTAGAAGGCTCAAGGGTTAGCTTGAGGCTACTCATAGCCTTGAGCACCATGTAACATCCCAAGATTAGATTTTAGGGAATTAAAAACTTGGTATTAGAGCCTAAGGTTTAGAGAGTTCTAGAGAGTCAGACAAGCCGAGTCACATAGAATCTGGATCATCGGTGTGAAGCGCTCCACATCAATGAGCAAGAGGCTATGGAGCGTTATAGGAAAATCCTCTCTTTCTTTCATAATCCATCGTGCTTACAACTCTCTATATCTATTATTAAATCGTACTCTTTTATGATGGAATATGCCTCTTCGCAAAGCTAATGCCCATAAAAATAATAACCAACCACCTCAGCCTGCAGATCCTTTGAATGAGAATGTGTCACATGCAAAGTTTCGGGCAGCTTTTCAGGTGCTATCCTAAGCTGTGACTGCTAATGTTTAAGGTAATCATCTGGCTATAGTCCTACCTCAGTAGGATGGGAATTTAGCCACAGTCAGAATTTGGGACTTTATGAGAATGAACTCGCTAAAATTCTTTGGGTCGAAAGCTGGTGAGGACCCATAATTGTATCTTGATAAGGTGAAGAAGATCACCCAGTGATGTATGTTACTGAGAAAAAGAGTGTATAATTGGTATCCTATAGGATAAAGGATGTTGCTTATGATTGGGTTGTGATATGGAAGAAGAGTAGAGGGGAGAATGTAGCTCCCATGACTTGGCATACATTCCAGGATACATTCTTAGAACAATTCTTCCCACTTAAGATGAGGGAAGTTAAGATAGAAGAGTTCATAAACCTGAGAAAGGGCTCCATAACGGTGATGGAGTATTACCTCTAGTTCAACCAGTTGTCTAAGTATGCCCCAGATTAGATGGCTGATCCTAGGTCAAGCATGAGTAAGTTTATGATTGGTCTGCCTGGATTGGTAGTTAAGGAGTATAGAATTGCTATGCTCAATAGAGACATGGATCTTTCTATATTGATGATGTATTCTTAGTAGATTGAGGCAGAAAAGATAATGAAAAGAGAGAGAGTAAATAATAGGGCTAGAAGAGGGAAGTTTGAGTATGGTCAGACTGGATCCCATTGGGGAATTACCCATAGTTTAAGAACTATTTGTCTATGTCAGCTCTATCTTGAACTGGTGCTCCTACTATATAGAGGTAGGTAGGAATAATGGGGTAAGTATTCTATGTCTCCTAGAATGGTATGAGTAGCAAGCCCAATTATTCTCCATGTGCTAAGTGTGGTAAAAAACATCCTGGTAAGTGCTTGGCTCAGAAGAAGGGTTATTTTGGTTGTGGAAAGTTGGGACATATAATTAGAGAGTGTCTGTATATTAAGCATGGAAACAGAGATGTTCGTCCTCAAACTCAGGCTACCAGTACACCAGCCCCTCCTTAGGGTGCTTCATCCAGTACCGGTGATGGACAACACTAGAAATAGTTCTATGTTTTACCATCCCACTTAGAGCAGGAAGATTCACCAAATATTGTTACTAGTAAGCTTCATACTTTTCATTTTGACGTATATAAATTGTTAGACCCCAGGTCGAGTTTCTCTTATGTGACCCCGTTAGTTGCCATGAATTTTTATATAAGTTCTTTAAAAATTCCTGAGCGTTTCTTGGTTTCTACTCAAGTAGGTATGTATGTTGTTGCCAAATGGATTTACAAAAAGTGTCCTATCATTGTTCTTCATAGAGTTATGTTAGCAAACTTGATAGAGTTAGACATGGTTGATTTTGATCTTATTCTGGGTATGGACTGGCTCCATTCATATTATTCTTCTAAAGATTATCGCATCTAAGAGGTAAAGTTTCAGCTTTCAGATAAGCCAATATTTGAGTGGTTCGGTAATTCAGTGTCTTCTAAGTGTCATTTCATATCTTATCTTAGGGCTAGAAGGTTGATATCCAAAGGTTGCATTTATTATCTAATTTGAGTTAAAGACACTAAGTTTGAGACCCCAACTATTCAGTCAGCCAATGTAGTAAATGAGTTTCCAAATGTCTTTCTAGAAGATCTCCCACGGGTACCTCCTAATAGAGAGATAGAATTCGGTATTGACCTTCTCCCAGACACTCAGCCTATTTCTACCCCTCCTTTTTGTATGGCTCCCACAAAGATTAAGGAGTTGAACTAGTAACTCAAAGATCTTTCAGATAAAGGTTTCATAAGTCCTAGTGTTTCTCCATGGGGCGCTCCCATTCTATTTGTGCAAAAGAAATATGGTTCTTTGCTTATGAGGATTGATTATCGTCAGCTAAATATGGTCACAGTCAAGGAAAAGTATCCTCTTCCTAGAATTTATGAACTGTCTGATCAATTGCAAGGTGCAAGTTATTTCTCAAAGATAGACCTTAGATCCGGCTATCATCAGTTTAAAGTTAGGGAATGTGATATTTCGAAGACTGCTTTCAAAACCCGTTATGGTCATTTTGAGTTTTTAGTCATGTATTTTTGGCTAAACAATGCTCCAATAGCTTTCATGGAGCTCATGAATTGAGTGTTCAAGCAGTACCTATAAATGTTTGACATAGTGTTCATAAATGATATCCTTGTGTACACTCCCATAGTGAGGATGACCATGCAAACCATCTTAAAATTATCTTGTAAACTCTAAAAGATCATTAATTGTTCATCTAGTTCAGCAAGTGTGAATTTTGGCTAAGGTCAGTAGCCGTTTTGGTCATATTATTTCTGCTAATGGCATTTGAGCTTATCCCTAAAAGAGAAAAACTGTAAGAAATTGGCCTTGAACTATCTCTCCATCAGACATTAGGAGTTTCTTGGGTCTAGCTGGCTATTACCGTAGTTTTTTTAAGGGTTTCTCATCTATTACATCTCCTATATTTAGATTGACCCAAAAGAAAGTTAAGTTTCAACGGTCAGATTCCTACGAGAAGAATTTTAAGGAGTTAAAGACTCGACTGACTTCAGCCCCAATGTTAGCATTACTCAACTCATTTCATAGGAAATTTAATTAGTTTATCAATGATATAATATTTGCCTAAATCCAATAATCGGGTAATAAGTTATGGCTATTTTAAGTTCCAATCGCAAAACACCGTTATTTGGACCCTTAGCGCGTTGCAGAATAGTGTTAATTCCTAATTGTCAATTTCTAGTGGCCCTCCGCTATATTGGTACATTGCAGAGAGAGCCAAATTCCCAATTGTCTGATTCCAGTGAAGGTCCGCGATAGTAGCGTGTCGCGCCGAGTTTCCAGGTCCCATCCAAGGTGGCAACGCGATACCTCTGCGTCACGCCACCAAGCATTTTCCCAGTTAGCCGTTTACAGTGGCTTAGCATTATAGTGGCGCGTCGTGCCAAGGGAAAAAATTAGGACCCCAGTTTATTTTTTGAGTTTCATTTAGGAGTAAAAGAGGATATTTCGGACTTTTCCCCAACCCCCAATCCACCCAAACATATGATTAAAGCCTTTTAGAAGCATTATATGCTAAGTTTCATCAAAATTACTCTCATCCAAAATCGTAGGCTTCAACATTCATCTCAAAGAAACTCAAGATTCCACCATCCTTTTTCCAAATTGTTTTAAGATTTAAGATCCCTAGACCAAAGGCTTCAACAATCTTTATTCAAGATTACAAATAACATCTCAAAAAGCAAGGTTATTCATTTAGTTTATCATCTAAGCTTTGTGGGGTTGGAATAAGGACAATCCTTCATCTTTGTGCCCAAAAACTTGATTTTTATTAAGGATTACATTATTTGCAAGTTAGGGTTGTTACGCAATTCTTATTATTTTTTTTAAGAAATTATCCTATTATTTAAGGCTTCAAATGCAAGAGATTTACATATATCCATGTTTGAAATCATGAGATTCATATTATTAGTTATTTTTCACTATTTTTATTGAGATTATTGAAATCTTCTAAGATGACAATTGAGCACAAAGTTTAAATATGATTTTGATGCATTAAAGCTGTATATTTTGAGTCCTAAGTACCAGTGATGAATTTACAAGGAGATTATGATCTCAAGTTTTATTTACAAGTTTGATGAGTGCTTTCAAGAGCAAAGATTGATCTTTTGACCCTAGGCTAAGACAAGGAATCCACATTTTTGACATAGTTTGAGATTTAAAGAAAGGAAGCATAATCAGTTTTAATTATAAACTCTTATGCTATTTTAAGGTGGATTTCCTAAAAGTTCTGAGCAATAAGAATGGGAGTAGTATTCATCACCAAGTTAGGTATAATTCCAAGGTCTCTTGCTCCAGAACTACGTACCACCATAGGACTAAGATTATTCCTACTTTTATGTGGATGACTAAGATTGTGATCACTCAAGTTAAGGTTTTAATCCAATGGCAAGGGTAGAATAGCTATCCCCAGCGTGGGCAAGATATTGGAATCCATGTTATCTCACATGGTTTATATCGGTTCGAAGAAACTCCCAAGCCCAAAGTCCCTGTGTCCCAAAGTCTCTAAGTCCCAAAGTTTCTAAGTTTCAAAAGAAAATAATGATATAAAAGCTTTTATAAGACTAATTGTTATGACTCACTAGATTTACAAGTATGATTTATTATACATGATTTTATATTTTGATATTTTGGATAATCAAGCTTATGTGAGTCATATACATCCACATGTGTTTACTTTCCACTTATGATATTGTTTACATTTGAATTTCACCCCCATATACTCAGTACATCCTCAAAGTGATGATCCACATATATGTCTATGTGCTATATTATCTTATAATGTAGGTTTAGGTGCTTCGTATCAACAGCGTGAGTAGTTTGAGCATATTTATCTATGCTCTCATAGTTGGTGAGTCCTCATGATTTAAGGGCCTAGTTTTTCAAATTTCTAGCTTTTATAGCATTTGAGTTATCATTTTTAGTTTATTCCAGGTCAGTTAGGGGTCTGTCCCTATAGATCTCAAGTTCTTTATTAGTAGTAGAGGCTTGTCGGACTACAAGTTTATTTACAGACTTTCAGTATTTGTTGTTCATACATTATCTATAGTTTGTTTAGTTCAGTTTTGGTATAATATAGTTTTATTTCTTAATTAGATGATCTTGAAGTAAGGTTCAGACTTAGTAGCAGGCTCAAGGGTTAGCTTGAGGCTACTTGTAGCCTTGACCACCGTGTGACATCCTGGTATCAAATTTAAGGGAAATACAAACTGGTATCAGAGCCTAATGTTTAGAGAGTCCTAGGGAGTTAGAAAATCCACGTTACATAGAATCTTGATCATCGATGTGAAGCACAACTCATCTATGAGAAAGAAGGTATGGAGCATTTTAGGAAAATCCTCACTTTCTTTTATAAACCATCGTGCTTACATCTGTCTCTATCTATTATTATCATGCTCTTTTATGATACAATATGCCTCCTTGTAAAGTTAATGCCTATAAAAATGATAACCAACCACCTCAACCCACAGATCCTTTGAATGAGAATGTGTCACATGTAGAGTTTCAAGCAACTTTTTAGGCGCTATCCTGAGCTGTGACTGCTAATGTTCAAAGAAACCGTCATGCTACAATCCTACCTCAACAGGATGAGGTTTTATTCATAGTAATAATTTAAGACTTTATAAGAATAAACCTACTGAAATTCTTTAGTTTGAAACCAGGTGAGGACCCACAACTGTATCTTGATGAGGTGAAGAAGATCACCTAAGTGATTCATGTTACGGAGAAAGAGAGTATGGAATTGGCATCCTATAGGCTAAAGAATGTTTCTTATGATTGGGTAGTGATGTGGAAGAAGAGTAGAGGGAAGAATATAGCTCCTATGACTTGGCAGACGTTCCTGGATGCGTTCTTAGACAAATTTTTCCCACTTAAGATGAGGGAATATAAGATAGAAAAGTTCATAAACCTGAGGTAGGGCTCTATGATAGTGAAAGAGTATTGCCTCAAGTTCAACCAGTTTTCTAAGTATACCCCAGATCATATGGCTGATCCTAGGTCAAGCATGAGTAAGTTTGTGACCGGTGTGTCTGGATTGGTAGTTAAGTATTCTAGAACATCTATGCTCAATAGAGACATGAATCTTTCTAGATTGATAATGCATGCTCAGCAGATTTAGGTAGAGAAGACAGAAAAAAGAGAGAGAGTAAATAAGAGGGATAGAATAGAGAAGTTTGAGTATGGTAAGACTGGATCCCATGGGGGAATTGCCAATAGTTTAAGAACTGTTCATCTATGCCAGCTCTGTCTTCAACTAGTGCTCCCACTCCTAGAGGTAGGCAGGAGCGGTGGGGTAAGGGTTCTATGTCTAGATGGTAGAATAGTGTGAATGGTAAGCCCAATTATCCTCCATGTGCTAAGTATGGTAGGACACATCCCCGTGAATGCTTGACCAAGTAGAAGGGTTGTTTTGGTTTTGGGAAGTTGGGACATAAAATTATAGAGTGTCCGTATGCTAAGCATGGAAAAAGAGATATCCATCTTCAAACTCAGGCTACCAGTGCACTAGCCCCTGTAGTTTTCCCAACCCTTCCTCAGGGTGCTTCATCTAGTACCGGTGGTGGATAGTGCTAGAATCGATTCCATGCTTTACCATCCAGGAGCAGGAAGATTTGCCATATGTCATTACTGGTATGCTTCGTGTTTTTCATTTTGATGTGTATGTGTTGTTAGATCTCGGATTGAGTTTCTCTTATGTGACCCTATTAGTTGCCATGAATTTTGATATAAGCTCTAAAAATATTCTCGAGCCTTTCTTGGTTTCTACTCCAAAAGGTGAGTTAGTTATTACTAAATGAATTAACAAAAAGTGTCCAATGAGTTAGACATGGTTGATTTTAATCTTATTCTTTGTATGGATTGGCTCCATTCCTGTTATGCTTCTATAGATTTTAACACCAGAGTGGTGAAGTTTCAGTTTCTAGATGAGCTAATATTTGAGTGGTCTGGTAATTCAGTGTCTCCTAAGAGTCATTTCATAACTTATCTTAAAGCCAAAAGGTTGATATCCAAAGGTTGTATTTATCATCTACTTTTAGTTAAAGATACTAAGTTTGAGACCCCAATAGTTCAGTCAGTCAATGTAGTAAATGAGTTTCTCTATGCCTTTCAAGAAGATCTCCCAGGGGTACCTCTCGATAGAGAGATAGAATTTTGTATTGACTCTCACCCAGACACTCAGCCTATTTTTATCTCTGCTTAACATATGGTTCCTGTAGAGCTTAAGGAGTTAAAGGAGAATCTCAAAGAACTTTTAGATAAAAGTTTCATAAGGCCTAGTGTTTCTCCATAGGGTGCTCCTATCCTATTCGTGTCAAAGAAAGATGGTTATTTGCATATGTGAATTAATTGTCATTGGCTAAATAAGGTCACAGTCAAGAATAACTATCCTCTTCCTAGAATTAATGACCTTTTTTTATCAATTTCAAGGTGCAAGTTATTTCTCAAAGATATACCTTAGATCTAGCTATCATCAGCTTAAAGTTAGGGAATGTGATATTCCAAAGACTGCTCTTAGAACTACTGACAGTCATTTTGAGTTTCTAGTCATGTCTTTCGAGTTAACCAATGCTCCAGCAGCTTTCATGGACCTCATGAATCGAGTGTTCAAGTAGTACCTAGATATGTTTGTCATAGTGTTCTTAGATGATATTCTTGTGTAATACTGTAGAGTGGATGACCATGCAAACCATCTTAAAATTATCTTTTAAAATCTTAGAGATCATTATTTTTTCACCAAGTTTAGCAAGTGTGAACTTTGGCTAAGTTCAATAGCCTTTCTCGATCATATTATTTTCGCCGATGGCATTAGAGTTGATCCCTAAAATACGAAAGCTGTAAGAAATTGGACTAGACCTATATCTCCGTTATGCATTAGGATTTTCTTAGGTCAATCAAGCTATTACTGCTATTTTGTTGAAGTTTTCTCATCTATTGCATCTCCTATGTCTGGATTGACCCAAAAGAAAGTTATGTTCCAATGGTTAGATTCCTATGAGAAGAGTTTTCAGGATTTGAGTACTTGACTCACTTCGGCTCCAGTGTTAGCATTACTTAACTCATTTAATAGTAAATTGAATAATCTTTCCAATGATATAAGATTCGCCGAAATCCGATAATCGGGTAAGAAGTTATGGCTATTTTAAGTTTCAGTCCCAAAACACCGTCATTTGAACCCTTAGCCCATTGCAGAGTAGTGTTAATTCCTAATTGTCAATTTTCACTGTCTCTCCGTGATATTGGGGCATCACAGAGTAAGACAAATTCGCAATTGTCCGATTCCAGTGAAGATCCGCAATAATGGCATATCGCGCTGAGTTTCTAGGTCCCACCCAAGGTGGTAATGTAATACCTCCACGTCGCACCACCAAGAATTTTCCTAGTTTGCATTTTACTGTGGCTTGGCACGATATTGGCACATCGCACCAAGGCAAAAAATTAGGACCCCAGTTTATTTTTTGAGTTTCATTTCGGAGTTAAAGGGGGGTATTTTGGACTTTTCCCCAACCCCCAATCCATCCAAACATATGATGAAAGCCTTTTAGAAGCATTATATGCTAAGTTTCATCAAAATAACTCTTAGCCAAAACCCTAGTCTTAAACATTCATCTCCAAGAAACTTAAGATTCCACCATCCTTTTTCTAGATTGTGTCAAGATTTAAGATCCCTAGATCCAAAGCTTCAATAATCTTCATTCAAGAGTACAAATATAATCTCAAAAGTCAAGGTTATTCATTTAGTTCATTATGTAAGGTATGTGGGGTTTGAAAAGGACAATCATTTCATCCTTGTGCCCAAAAAAATGGTTTTTATTAAAAATTATATGATTTGCAAGTTAGGGTTATTACCCAATTCTTATTATTTTGTTTAAGAAATTATCCTATTATTTAAGGTTTCAAATGCAAGATATTTACATTTATCCATGTTTGAAATCATGAGATTCATATTACGAGTTATTTTTAACTATTTTGATTGAGATTATTGAAATCTTTTAAGATGATTGTTGAGCACAAAGTTTAAATATGATTTTGATGCATTAAAGCTGTATATTTTGAGTCCTAAGTACCATTGATGAATTTATAAGGATATTATGGTCTGAAGTTTTATTGACAAGTTTGATGAGTGCTTGTTAGAGCGAAGATTGATTTTTTGATCCTAAGCTAAGACAAGGAATCCACATTTTTAACATAGTTTGAGATTTAAAGAAGAAAAGCATAGTTAGTTTTAATTATAAACACTTATGTTATTTTACGGTAGATGTCCTAAAAGTTTTGAGTAATAAGTATGGGAGTACTATTTAGCACCGAGTTTGGTATGATTCCAAGGTCTCATTCGATAGAATTACGTGCCACCATAGGACTAAGATTATTCCTACTTCTACGTGGATGACTAAGATTGTGATCAGTCAATTTAAGGTTCTATTTTTATGGCAAGGTTAGAACAGCTCTCCCTAATGTGGGTATGATGTTAGACTCCATGTCAGCTCATATGGTTTATATCGGTTAAAGAAACTCCTAACCCAAAGTCCCTGAGTCCTAAAGTCTCTGAGTCCTAAAGCTTCTATATTTCAAAAGGAAATAATGATAGAAAAGCTTTTATGAGACTAAGTGTTATGACTCACTAGATTTACAAGTATGATTTGTTATACATGATTTTATAATTCAATAATTTGGATAATCAAGCTTATGTGAGTCATATACAACCACATACATTTACTTTCTAATTATGATGATGTTTACTTTTGCATTGCACCCCCATATACTCGATACATCCTCAAAGTGATGATCCATATATATGTCTATGTGATACATTGTCTTATAACGTAGGTTTAGGTGCTCTGTATCAACAACATGAGTAGCTCTAGCATCTTTATCTACGCTCCCATAGTTGGTGAGTCCTGATGATTTGAGGGCCTACTTCAAATTTCTAACTTTTATAGTATTTGAGTTCTCATTTTTAGTTTAGTCCAAGTCAGTTGGGGGTCTATCCCAATGGCTCTCTAGTTTTTTATTATTAGTAGAGGCTTGTCGGACTAGGAGTTTATTTACAATATTTTAGTATATATAGTTTAGACATTATCTACAGTTTATTCAGTTTAGTTTTTATATAATACCGTATTATTTCTTGATTAGATGATCTTGAACTAAGGTTCAGACTTAGTAGAAGGCTCAAGTAGCCTCAAGCACTGTGTAAAGTCTCGGGATTAGATTTTAGGGAATTACAAACTTGTTATTAGGTCCTAAGGTTCAGAGAGTCCTAGGGATTCGGACAAGCCACGTTACATAGAATCTTGATCATCGGTGTGAAGTGCGCCACATCTATGAGCAAGAGGCTATGGAGCACTTTAGGAAAATCCTCTCTTTCTTTCATAATCTATCGTGCTTATAGTTGTCTCTATCTATTTTTAACTTGTGCTCTTTTATGTCTAAATATGCCTCCTCTCAAAGCTAATTCCCAGAGAAATAATAAATAACTGCCTCTGCCCGCAGATCCTTTGAATGAGAATGTGTCATATACAGAGTTTTAGGCAGCTTTTCAAGTGCTATCCCAAGCTATGACTGCTAATGTTTAGGGTAAATTTTAGGCTACAGTCCCACCTCGGCAGGATGGGGATTTAGCCTCAGTAAGAATTTAATACTTTATGAAAATGATCCCGCTGGAATTCTTTAGGTCAAAAGCAGGTGAGGACCCATAACTGTATCTTGTTGAGGTGAAGAAGATCACCCAAGTGATGCATGTTAATGAAGAATATAGTGTAGAATTGGCATCCTATAGGATGAAGGATATTGCTTATGATTGGGTAGTGATATGGAACAAGGATATAGAGGAGAATGCAGCTCCCATGACATAGCAAACATTCCAGGATCCGGTCTTAGAGAAATTTTTCCCACTTGAGATGATGGAAACTAAGATAGAAAAGTGCATGAACCTGAGGTAGGGATATATTAAAGTTAAGGAGTATTGCCTCAAGTTCAACCAGTTATCTACGTATGCCCCAGATCATATAGATGACCCTAGGTCAAGCATGAGTAAGTGTATGACCAGTGTATCTAGATTGGTAGTTAAGAAGTGTAAAACTGCTATGCTCAATAGATACGTGGATATTTTTAGATTGATGATATATGCTCAGCAGATTGAGGTAGATAAGATGAAGGAAAGAGAGAGAATAAATAAGAGGGCTAGAATAGGGAAGTTTGAGTATGGTCAGACTAGATCCCATAGAGGGAATCGACCACAATTTTAGAACTGTTCATCTATGCCAACACCATCTTCAGCTGGTTCTCCCACTACAAAAAGTAGGCAGCACCAGTAGGGTAAGTCTTCTATGTCTAGATCCGATGATAGTATGAGTGGTAAGCCCAATTATCGTCAAAGTGCTAAGTGTAGCAGAAAAATTCTCGATGAGTGCTTGGCTTAGCAGAAGGGTTGTTTTTGGTATGGAAAATTGGGACATAGAATTATAGAGTATCTGCATGGTAAGTGTGAAAATAGAGATGTTCATCCTCAGACTGAGGGTATGAGTGCACCAGGCCCTATAGTTTTCCCAGCCACTTCTTAGGATGCTTCATCTAGTACCGGTGGCAGAGAGTGCCAGAATCGATTCTATGCTTTACCATCCTACCAGGAGCAAGAAGATTTGCAAAATGTTGTTATTGTTATGCTTCATTTTTTATTCTGATATGTATGGGTTATTAGACCTTGGGTTGAGTTTTTCATATGTAACCCCATTAGTTTCCGTGAGTTTTGATATAAGTTCTGAAAAGATTCTCGACCCTTTCTTGGTTTCTACTCTAGTAGGTGAGTTAGTTGTTGCCAAATGGATTTACAAAAAGTGTCCTATCACTGTTCTTCATAGAGTCATATTAGCAGACTTGATAGAGTTAGAAATAGCTTATTTTGATCTTATTCTTGGTATGGATTGGCTCCATTCCTGTTATACTTCTATAGATTGTCGCACCCGAGTGGTGAAGTTTTAGTTTCCAGATGAGCCAGTATTTGAGTGCTCCGATAATTCAGTGTCTCCTAAGATTTATTTCATATCTTATATTAAGTCCATAAGGTTGATATCAAAAGGTTGAATGTATCATTTATTTCGAGTTAAAGACACTAAGTCTGAGACCCCAACAGTTCAGTCAGTCAATGTAGTAAATGAGTTTTGAGATGTCTTTTCAGAAATCTCCTAGGGGTACCTCCTAATAGAGAGATAGAATTTGTTATTGACCTTCTCCTAGACACTCAGCCTATTTCTATCCTTTCTTATCTTATGGCTCCCACAGAGCTTAACGAGTTGAAGGAGCAACTCAAAGATCTTTTAGAAAAAGATTTCATAAGGCCTAGTGTTTCTCCATGGGGCACTCCCATCCTATTCGTGCAAAACAAAGATGGTTCTATGCGTATGTACATTGATTATCGTGAGCTAAATAAGGTCACAGCTAAGAACAAGTATCCTCTTCCTAGAATTGATGACCTGTTTAATCAATTGCAAGGTGCAAGTTATTTCTCAAAGATAGACCTTAGATCCAACTATCATTAGCTTAAAGTAAGGGAATGTGATATTTCGAATACTGCTTTTAGAGCTTGTTATAGTCATTTTGAGTTTCTAGTCATGTCTTTTGGGCTAACCATTGCTCCAGCAGCTTTCATGGACCTCATGAATCGAGTGTTTAAGCAGTACCTAGATATGTTTGTCATAGTGTTCATAGATGATATCCTTATGTATTCCCGCAGTGAGGATGACCCTACAGACCATCTTAAAATTGTATTGCAAACTCTTAGAGATCATCAATTTTTCGCAAAGTTCAGCATGTGTGAATTTTGGCTAAGGTCAGTAGCCTTTCTCGATCATATTATTTTCTTTGATGGAATTAGAGATGATCCCCAAAAGATAGAAGCTGTAAGAAATTAGCCTAGACATATCTCTCCGTCAGACATTAGGAGTTTCTTGGGGCTTGCTAGCTATTACTGCCGTTTTGTTGAAGGTTTCTCATCTTTTGCATCTCCTATGTCTAGATTTACCCAAAAAAATTAAGTTCCAATGGTCAGATTCCTGCTAGAAGAATTTTCATGAGTTGAAGAATCAACTCACTTCAGCACCAGTATTATCATTACTTGACTCATTTCTTAGGAAATTGAACAAGCTTCCCAACGATATAAGATTCGCCTAAATCCAATACCGGGTAGTGTTAGTTTTGAAATGTCAATTTCAAGTGGCCCTCTGCGATATTGGCGCATCACGGAGAGAGCCAAATTCCCAATTGTCCAATTCCAATGAAGGTCAGTGATAGTGGTGCATCGGGCCGAGTTTCCAAGTCCCATCCAAAGTGGCAACGTGATACCTCCGTGTCACACCACCAAGCATTTTCCTAGTTTACATTTTACAGTGGCTTGGCACGATAGTGGCACATCGCGCCAAGGCCAAAAATTAGGATCCCAGTTTAATTTTTGAGTTTTATTTAGGAGTTAAAGGTGGTATTTTTGACTTTTCCCCAACCCCCAATCCGACCAAACATATGATTAAAGCCTTTTAGAAGCATTATATGCTAAGTTTCATCAAAATTACTCTCATCCAAAACCCTAGGCTTCAAGATTCATCTCTAAGAAACTTAAGATTCCACCATCCTTTTTTCAAATTGTTTCAAGATTTAAGATTCCCAGACCAATACATTCAAGAATCTTCGTTCAAGAGTACAAATAGCATCTCAAAAAGAAAGGTTATTCATTTAGTTCATGATCTAAGGTATGTGGGGTTTGAATAATGACAATCCTTTCATCCTTATGCCCAAAAACTTGATTTTTATTAAAGATTATATAATTTGCAAGTTAGGGTTGCTACCCAATTCTTATTATTTTGTTTATGAAATTATCATGTTATTTAAGGCTTAAAATACAAGAGATTTACACATATCCCAGTTTGAAATCATGAGATTCATATTAGTAGTTATTTTTCACTATCTTGATTGAGATTGTTGAAAGCTTTTAAGATGCCTGTTGAGCATGAAGTTTAAATATGTTTTTGATGCATTAAAACTTTATATTTTGACTCCTAAGTACAAGTGATGAATTTATAAGGAGATTGTGATCTCAAGTTTTATTGACAAGTTTGATAAGTGTTTTCAAGAGCAAAGATTGGTCATTTGATCCTAAGCTAAAACAAGGAATACACATTTTTCACGTAGTTTGAGATTTAAAGAAAAGAAGCATAATTAGTTTTAATTATTAAACCTTATGCTATTTTATAGTGGATTTCCTAAAAATTCTGAGCAATATGTATAGTAGTATTTAGCACCAAGTTGGGTATGTTTCCAAGGTATCATGCCCCAGACTATGT
This sequence comes from Capsicum annuum, assembly GCF_002878395.1. Lineage (NCBI taxonomy): Eukaryota > Viridiplantae > Streptophyta > Magnoliopsida > Solanales > Solanaceae > Capsicum > Capsicum annuum. Next base: position 40,466,218 of record NC_061112.1, on the reverse strand, counting down.
GCCACCATAGGACTAAGATTATTCCCTCTTCTATGTGGAAGACTAAGATTGTGATTACTCAAGTTACGGTTCTATTCTAATGGCAAGGGTAGAATAGCTCTCCACAACATGGGCAAGCCATTGGACTCCATGTCTACTCACATGGTTTATGTCAGTTAGAAGAAACTCCCAAGCATAAAGTCCTTAAGTCCCAAAGTATCCAATTCCCAAAGCTTCTAAGTTTCAAAAGAAAAGAATGATAGAAAAACTTTTATTAGACTAAGTGTTATGACTCACTAGATTTACAAATTTGATTTGTTATACATGATTTTACATTTTGATATGTTGGATAATCAAGATTATATGAGTCATATACATCCATATGCATTTACTTTGTAATTATGATGATATTTATATGTGTATTGATTACCGTCAATTCAACAAGGTCACGATCAAGAACAGATATCCTCTTCCTAGGATTGATGATCTATTTGACCAATTTCAGGGTGCTAGTTACTTCTCCAAGATAGACTTCAGATCAGGCTATCATCAGCTCAGAGTTAGAGAATGCGACATTCTGAAGATAGCTTTTCGTACTTCGTATGGTCACTTCTAATTTTTGTCATGCCATTTGGTCTTACCAATGCCCCTGCAGCTTTTATGGATTTAATGAATCATGTGTTTAAGCAGTACTTGGACATATTTGTCATAGTCTTTACAGATGATATTTTGGTCTATTCTCGCACAGAGCGTGATCATACAGACCATCTTAGGATTGTTCTTCAGACTCTCAGGGATCACTAGTTATTCGCTAAGTTCAGCAAGTGCAAATTTTGGCTAAGATTGGTAGAATTCCTTTGCCGTATTATTTTCGGTGATGGCATTACAGTAAATCCTCAGAAAACCAAGGTAGTAAGAATCTAGCCCAGATCTATATCTCCATCAAATATTAGGAGTTTCTTGGTTTTGGCTGGCTATTATAGAGGGTTTGTCGAGGGCTTTTCTTCTATTGCATCTCCTATGTCCAGATTGACTCAAAAGAAGATTAAGTTTCAGTGGTCAGATTCATGCAAGAAGAGCTTTCAAGAGTTGAAAACTCGACTCACCTCAGCTCCAGTTCAAGCTATTCCAGATGGTTCAGATGATTTTGTAGTCTATTATGATATATCCAGAGTGGGTTTAGGTTATGTCCTCATGCAGCATGGTAAGGTCACAGCCTACGCCTCCAGACAGTTAAAGCTACATGAGAAGAATTATCCTACCCATAATCTTGAGTTAGCAGCGGTAGTTTTTACCTTGAAGATTTGGAGGCATTATATCTATGGATTTCATGTAGATGTCTTTATAAACCATAAAAGCCTCCAGTATGTCTTTTCACAGAAAGATATCAATCTTCACCAGAGAAGGTGGTTAGAGCTCTTAAAGGATTACGACATGAGTGTTCTTTATCATCTGGGAAAGGACAATGTTGTGGCTGATGCTCTCAGTCGACTCTCTATGGGTAGTATTTCTCACGTTGAGGATAGTAAGAAAAAGATGGCTCAGGAGATCAATCAGCTTGCCAGACTAGGCATTCGCTTAGTCGATTCTTCAGAGGGTGGTGTATGTGTTCATAGTATTTTAGAGTCATCTCTAGTTTCTGAGGTGAAAGAGAAACAAGACAGGGATCTTAGCCTTGTCAAGCTCAAAGAGTCAGTTCAAAATCAGAAAGTCAATTTTTTCTCCCAAGGGGGAGATGGTGTTCTTCGTTGTCAAGGTCGTCTATGTGTTCCAGGTGTAGATGCATTGAGGCAGCAAATTCTTGCAGAAGTGCATGGTGCACGATACTTTATTCATCCAGGGGCCACTAAGATGTATCACGACATGCGGGAGATCTACTGGTGGAGTGGGATGAAGAGAGATATTGTAGAGTTTGTGGCTAAGTGCTCTATATGTCAGCAGGTTAAGATAGAGCATCAGAAATGTAGTGGTTCCATGCAAGAGTTCACCATTCCTACTTGGAAGTGGGAAGAATTTAACATGGACTCCGTGATGGGTTTGCCTAGAACTCGTCATCAGCATGATTTAGTCTAGGTCATTATAGATAGAATGACCAAGTTAGCTCATTTCCTTCCTGTTCGTACTTCTTATTCTACTAAGGATTGTGCCAAACTTTATATTAGGGAGTTAGTCAGGTTACACGGTGTTCCACTATCTATCATCTCAGACAAAGGTACCCAGTTCACTTCTCACTTTTGGAAAGCATTCCAAAAGGGTCTCGGTACCCAAGTCCATATCAGTACCGCATTTATCCTCAGATAGATGTTCAAGTGGAGAGGACCATTCAGACTCTTAAAGATATTCTAAGGGCGTGTGCAATTGACTTCAAAGGAAGTTGGGATGACCACTTGCCTTTAATTGAGTTTGGATAAAATAATAGATATCATTTTAGTTTTCAGAAGGCTCCATTCGAAGCTCTCTATGGTGGGAGATGTAGATCTTTGATTGGTTGGTTCGAAGTTAGTGAGGCCCCAATCATAGGTCCTGACTTAGTATTCGACGTCTTAGAGAAAGTTTAGTTGATCACAGAGAGACTTTGGGCTACTCAGAGCCGACAGAAGTTCTTTGTAGATGTTCATAGAAAGGATATCGAGTTCGAGGTCAATGACTATGTCTATCTTAAGATCTCTCCTATAAAGGGAGTGAAGAGGTTTGGCAAGAAAGGGAAACTCAGTCCCCAATATGTCGGTCCCTTTAGAATTCTTTGTATCTTTGGCAAGGTAGCTTATGAGCTTGAGTTGCCTTCAGATCTAGTCTTATTCCATCCAGTCTTCCATGTCTCTTTGCTAAAGAAGTGCATAGGTGACCCAGTAGTTGTTGTCCCTATTCAGAGCACCGATATTCAGGATAGCCTCTCTCATGAAAAGATTCCTGTTGAAATTTTAGATTATCAAACTCGTAGATTGAGGAACAAAGAATTCCCACTAGTCAAGTTTCTTTGGCGAAATCAGGCTCATGAGGGAGATACTTGGTACCTATTAACCGTTTTATACTCAGTCATGTATTCATGTGTCAGTTGTCCGTGCATCGGATATGCATCAGTTCAGTTTGTTTATCATGTCAGTCATGAGATCAATTTTCAATTCTTCATGTTCAGTTCAAGTTCTATTGCCTTGTATCCCTTCTCAGTAAATTCTCATTTGAGGACGAATGTTCCTAAGGGAGAGATGTTGTAATACCCCGTATATTTCTAAGCTAGAAAGTGAATAAGTATTCCTACGTATGAAATCTCCTATCCTATGATTCATACTTGAGTACATGACTTACAATGAATATTCTAGGGATAGGATAGCTTATGATGCATTAAGAATGTTCATATGAGTCACATAAGGTAATACAAGCTAAGAGTTTTTGAATCCATCAAGTTTTAGAGTTCGATTTTTCAAGGGTCATCTTTGAACTAGTATAATTCAATGTTAATATGGTGTTCTAGCTGATTTAAAACCACTAAATTGTAGAGAATCGAATTATCTTTCCAACGATACCAATTTCACCTTAATCCAATACCCGAGCGAAAAGTTATGCCCATTTTCGTGAGAGACAGTAAGGATAGGCGATTGGTTAGGCGCCACCCAACCAAAAAAAGGCGATTGGTTATGCGCCACCCAACCTAGCTTAGGAAAATTACTTGGGCGCTGCCTAAGTCAGTTCCAGGTGCAAAAAATACTCCGTTTTGAGTTATTTTAAGGGTAATTAAGTCTTTTAACACTCCTGACATGTCCCTAAACTACACCTACAAAATATATAGCTTCTAAACATATTAGAACCCTATTATCATCTCAAAGCTCATCATCCAAGAGCACTAAAAGAGAAAAAAAACTAGGGTTGCGTAACTAATCTTGAAGATTCGATTTCAAGGAAATTCCTCCGTCAATCATCAAGAATCTTCCTTCTAAGGTATGCGTGAGTTGATTCATGGACTCCTTTCGTCCATGAAGCTCAAGAACCATCTTCTAAATTTTGTATTATGATGTTTATGTTGATGGTGGTTGATTTTCATGTGGTTGGAGTTTGATGATGCCTAAGATGGGATCTTTGTGTGTTTATTATTAGGATATGGTGGTATTTAACGTATAAATATGTGAAATTGGTGGTTGAATATTTGTAATCTTGATGAATCCACCTATGCCTAAGATGTGCATATAAGGTGTTTGTGAAAATACCTAAGGGAATAGAAATCATGCTTTTATGACATAATAAGTCCTAAATGACTATTCCATGTTCTAAGTTTATGTTCAACGTGATCCACATGCTATTGTCTTGAATTGAAAAAGTTGTACGAGATACTCATGATATTGTTGGGATATGGAATGACCATGTTATTGAAGCCATGCAAGTATATACATGTTGTGTGCATTCCTGATCATGTGATAGTTTGTTGAGAATCATTCTTATTATAAAAGCCTTACTTATGATATTGTGAATTGTGGACTCAAATCTTGTGATCAAGTCAAGTCATGTGTGTTAGTTTCCTCCTATTGGGTCCTGGGGGTAATTGTACCTAAAAACTATAGTTGCGTGCCTAGAGCCATGTCATGTTTCACAACATCCGAACTCAAGCTATGATTCCATAGACTTCAGTCAGTCATGTGACTCAGGAAAACCTCATGATCTTAGTCAGTTGTCAAATATCAGTAACATTCCACCAGTCAACGGAATTCAATAAGATTAAATTATGCACAGTCAGTTATTCATGACCAGTCCCTCCAGATGGAAGTAGAGGTTAGCACCGAGTGAAGCCAAGGGTGGGACTCACCTGCCAGTTCAGGGTGTGATTCTTCATAGTCATCCTTGTGTTCCAGAACTATGTAGCTAGCGTAAGTTGAGACATCTTAACTCGTCAGACTAGGGTTGATGAGGTGGCTAAACCTGTCAGTTTAGGGTTCCCACCATTCTCATTAAGTAACCGCCAGATAAGGGTCACTCACAGGCTGTCCTTACCCGTGGCACGGTATTGACACCCCTCCAGTCGGGGTAGATATTGGACCTCAGCTTAGCCATAATGGCATACATGTGGCATGTCGGTTAAACACTACTTCCCACAGTTTCAGTATCAATCTCAATGAAATAACTCAGGGCGTTCTTCAGATTTCAGTATATACAGGACTGTCAGAAACAGTCGTCCATATTATCAGTTTTAGTATCAGTCATGACAGTTATAAGTAAACCATGTATTAGCTTATAGGTCATGCTATCACGTATTTACGGTCCCAGTTTCTATATAAGTGTGTTTGCACTCCTACGTTAAGATTAGTCAGTCAGTGTTGTTCATGCATTAAACCCTTTATGTTCAGCCTACCTTCCTCGTATACTCAGTACTCTAGTTGTACTAACATATTTACGCTATGGTTCTTTCTTTTCATGTTACACCATAGGTTCCGTGACACGAGCTCTAGCCCAGCAGTAGCGGTAGCAATCCAGTCGCAGAGACATAGTGAGTCCTCATTGATTTGAGGACAATATGATTTGATAAATTTATTTATTTCTTCAGTTCAGTTTTACGGAGTTAGTTGGAGACATGTTCCTTCAACTCCTTATTCAGATAGTTTAGAGGCTTTCAGATTTACGTTCCGACTTAGCTTTCAGATTGAGTTGTTTTGGGTATTTTCACCCATATGATTTTATTCAGTTGAACCTTATGGCATTATAGTTCAATGTATTCCACATTATTATACCATGATTTGTAGTATACAGGTACAGATATCAGTTATGGGTTAGCTTGTGGTCCCTCGGGGTCATGAGCACCGTGTAGCATTCCGGTCCAGTGAATCGGGATGTTACATAAATTGTGAACTACTTCCATAATTAAATAAGTAGATGATGATACCTATTTAAAGACCATGACTAGCACATAATTTGAAAAGGGAATAATTAATTAATAAAAAAATAAATGATTAAAATTTATTCTATTAAAGGAGCTTAAACAAGTCATGTGATCATACAAGAGTTAACATAAATTGGGAAAGGTGGTCAAAGATGTGTGAGGATGGGTAGTGGTTGAATAAATCAATTACCCACAACATACTTATGCTTTGGGTAAACAATAACCTGAAGATGTTGGTAGTACAATAACTACCCATCCTCACACATCTTTGATCATATTTTACAATTTTCATGGACTCTTATACGATCATATGACTTGTTTAAGCTCATTTAATTTCATAAAATTTAATTAATTATTTTTATCAATTAATTATTCCCCTTTTTCACAATATGCTACTATGGGAAATAAACCAATACGGTATATTATTGACAAGGTTTGTTGTCTATGATTTATACTGGACACAATCGATAGCCCTCAAATCATTTTATTTGTTTAATTATTTACATTTTTTACTATGTACTAGTGTTTCTTTGACCGTTACACCAACCCATATATACATAGAAATGACCGAGTGTTGATCTATATGGTCTATCATCTACCCAGTGCATAAGAAGGCATCAATTATATTGATGGTCTATGAATTAGGTCCAGCAGTAACAAAGTTTAAATATCAAATTTTTACAATGGTAATAAAGTACATGTCAAATCACATTCAACAATATTTGACTTTCTTTTTTGTATAAAAGGAAGGCAATTCTTGTTTTAACACTCTCATTTTTTTGGCTTTATTTTTATTTATTTTTAAATAACTGCAATGTCTCAAGCATCCCAAACAAAAAATACAAAAATGTCTGACATATGTCGTTGTGGCAATCTAGCTATGTTTAGGACGCCATGCACCGATTCAAATCCAGAACAAAAATTAAGCAAGAAAATGATTACCTTCATCTTATTTATTTTTGTTGTTCTGCTCGATTCACCTCACCCTCTCATCACTAATAAAAGAAGAATAATCGATTATAGTTTTCTCATGCAAAGCAACATGGTCACATAGGTCTTCATCATTAGAAGTGTCTGGTGTTGTTCTAAGTCCACTTGAACTAGTATGATCACAAGCATGTGCTGGACATGGAACATAATTTTAACCACCCAAATCTTAGTCTTTTTCTACGACCTCCACATATAAAGTAAGGATAGTCACACCTTTTAACTATGACTTCAAGGCATCGATGGATGTGTCATTAACTTTGTTTATGTATGGGTTAAATATTTTTATGTAGGTCTGCTCCATCTCACTGACAGCCAGGGTAAGGTACAGGTGAACAATCTATCAAAAAAATATAAATTACATGACATTCACTAATTTAATAATATTATTATCATATTATAGTAAGTACACTTTTACCTTTGTGTTGTTTCCTTTATACTTAAATGAGTATCCTTCCATAAGTTTTTTCTCTTCGATGTGTGCCATCTAAGAAGATGCAAATAGGTAAAGGAGAATCCAAATTGGTAAGAGTCTAAAATAAAAGCATAAATAAATCTACAGGTCTATGTATTATTACATAAATATATAAGAGTCTAAAATATATCCATATGATTGTAGATTACAAGTACCAAAAAAGCCCAGGGAAATCCGTATAAAGTGTATGATGTATTTCTCCTCTTTACAAACTCTTTTTTCTGCTTGCTCAAATCAGTCTTCTTTCTCAAATAGCTCAATGTCGGACCAAATGACTCTTTTCCCCATGGATAACTCTCGAAGAAATGTAAATCAGGAGCCATCTTAATATGGTCTGAATCCACCTTCTTTGTTCGCTCCTTTGACGGCAGTATCGAGTGCATGAACCAAAATAAAGAGCACTTCAACTTTTGTTGATTCGTCTACCTATCACCTTTGATCAGGCTAATCAGCCTTGCAGTAGTAATACTCTTGTTCTTCATCTCCTAAAAATGAAAGCTTTGGCCATTTTGGAGGACTTTGATCATTTTTGATTTACAGGAATATGCGTAATAATTCAGCCCAGTAATCAGAGAAAATTCCAATAAGGCGAAACATGTTAGCTTACAATTCATATAGAACAAAATTTTTTGTAGTGTTTTATTATTTTTGATACGTCGTAGCAACACATAATGGACCATATGTCCACTAAACTTAAATTTTTCTGGCATATGTCTCAATTGTCTAAAACAAGTCTTCTTAAAATCAGCATACAACTTTTGTTCAACTAGAATCCTTCTAAACTCTTGATAAACTACCATTCTTGCTCTTACGAAAATCTTCAAAGGAAAATAACCTAGCTCATCCATCCAAATTATTATGTCATACAGCTCAACAGAGATATCTCTTGCACAAATTGTCAAGGATAGGGGATCCTCCTCCTCCCCATCTCCACTATCACTCTGTCCTTATCTTCACAGCTATCACTTTCACTTTCCCCTTTGCTTTTCCTTCACAATCCTCACCATCATCACTCTCATGTGCACGATTTTTATTTAATTCGTCAATCTTAAGAATGATTTTTGACTATCCAACTTAGATTCTTTGATTACAGCTTTTTTCCTCTTCAAAGTTTTGGAAACTTCATCGCCTTTTCTCTTTGACAATTTAGATCTACAAGCAAAAACAAATCTGTAGTGGTTGATTTGTCGACCATCAGTATATTAAAATAAATGGGAAAACATAGAAAAAACATATTTGTAGTGGTCAATATATCGACCACTGGTCTATTAAGAAAAATGAAAAAATGCCTCAGATCAAACATGCAAATCAAGTTACAACTTCTCCAAATATTAGCAGTGCAACTCATAGAAATAAGAACACCATTACAATAGGTCTAATTCAGTAAAAAAATTCAAAATCAATATGGAATATAAATACAAAAATTCAAAATTTTCTAGCCATTACCAGAAGTAAAATACGATTAAACATGTGGAATCAAGAATATTAACTAAAAATACTCAGATTTCGACTAATTCAGTGAAGAACAGTGCAATTTTCAGCAAAATCAAAGAACGACTACACAAAACAAAATTAAAGGAAATACTAAAATGGATCTAAAACTTATCGGGGTAGAAGGTTAAACTTACTTGAGCATGAGAAGATAAAAAAATTTGACTTGGGGAGGAATAATCGAGCAAAACGTTTCAATTCACTAAAGATATGAAGAAAATTGGGAGAAGAAGAATATTTGAGGACAGAAAAAAAGTTGTTGAATTTATTAAATAAATTTAAAAAAGGTATGAATGTTTAATAAATATATAAAGGAACCATATTGTATTTTTACAAAGTTATATTTTATCCCTAACTTTTAAAAATGTTAAAGAGGCCCATGACCCCACAACCATACCACTTTTTTTTTCAAACCCTAACCCTAGAAAATAAATGAAAAAAAAATTGTGGGTAACTCTCAAATTATGTTTTCAAAGTGGCTATTTTTCAAAATATTCTCGACCGTCTAGTCCACTTAACTATCCTACAAACTAACTAAATTGCATAGTTAATCTTATTAACTATAGCATAATTAATCTAGGATAATCTCCCCTCTCCCCTCAAATTGGAGGTGTCAATGCACTACCAACTTTCCAAGGATGTAAAGATGTTTGAGTCCAGTGAGAGCCTTAGTAAGTATGTCAGTTAGTTGATGATCTGTTGGAATGCATTACAAATGAATAAGCTTTTCATACAGTTTATTCCTGACAAAGTGATAGTCAACTTCAATATGCTTGGTCCTTTTATGAAACATAGAATTTTTGATTGTATGTATGATTGTTGGACTATCACCAAAAACTAGAATAGGCTTTGAAGAAGAATTATCAACATTGTGAGTATTCTATCCACCCAGACTAGTTCTCGTACTACCTTCCTAATGGATTTGTACTATACTTCAGTTGATGATAAAGAAATTGTAGCTTGCTTCATAGACTTCCAGTTGATAGGAATATCTCTAAGGAACACAATTTAGCCACATACAGTGTAATTCCCCAAAACTTTTTCATGAGCATAGTACTCTGAGACTAGTTTATGCTCCGGAAATCAATCCTTAAGCCCCTTGAATCAAGCTGAACCATTTGGAATTCCTTCTGATACTTAAAAGTGAGGATTAAGATGAATAGATAGGTCATGTGATGCAATCAAGTATCCCTAATATAATCCCCGCACCACGGAGCTCCGTTGAGGAGCTCACTATCATGTCTATGTGATAGAGGGTGCGGCGCATAGGGTGGTGTTGTGAGATTAATGGTATGGCACATACCCCTTCCCCAATGTTATATTTTTTAGTTTTCATTTTATATTAGGGGTAGAATGGTCCTTTCCATTTTAAAAACTGTCTGTCCTATATAAAATACAACTCCAAACGTCAGACTTATGCTTTCAAATCAAAATCCTCTTTTACTTTATCAAGCTGTCAACCTTCAAGTTGCAAGAGAAATCAAGTTAGGGCTCCAAATCCAAAGAATTCCTTCCTACCGTTCATCTACGAGGTATGTAAGATCAACACTTTTCATGGGAAGCACCATTCTCTACCACAATTAAGTCATTGTTCAATGTTAATTCATAATTTCAGGCTAGGTTTTAAGATTTATATATTATAAAGTATTGTTCTTAACTCTTGTTGCAATTTTCTTTGATATTCCTTTAGTATTACAAATTATTTCTCTAGTTAAGGTCATTTTTTACTTTAACTTTAGTACCTATATCTAAGATTTGGTTTTCACATAAATCTTGTTACTTAGAAAATTTATATTGAAGGTTTATTTCATTCTTTAATAGATTCATCAATAGTCTTATTATAAAGTATGTTCAAAGGTAGCAATTTCATGAAAAGTTTATAAGACTCTTATGCATAATGGCATGGCTTGACAAGTAAAAGAATTGTTTGTATCTCGAAAAGTAAAAGCAAGTTATAATAATTTAGATACAAGGCTCGTCGAGAAATATTACTTCTTCATGGACATATTTTACAATCATATAACTTGTTTAAGCTCATTTTTTATCATATTTTACAATTTACATGGACTCTTATATGATCATATGACTTGTTTAAGCTCACTTAATTTCATAAAATTTAATTAATTATTTTTATTAATTAATTATTCCCCTTTTTCACAATATGCTACTATGGGAAATAAACCAATATGGTATATTATTGAGAAGGTTTGTTGTCTATTATTTATACTGGACAAAATCTATAGGCCTCAAATCAATTTCATTTGTTTAATTATTTACCTTTTTGACTATGTGCTAGTGTTTCTTTGACCGTTACACCAACCCATATATACCTAGAAATGACCGAGTGTCGATCTATACGGTTTATCATCTACCCAGCGCATGAGAAGGCATCAATTATATTGAAGTTCTATGAATTAGGTCCAACAGTAACAAAGTTTAAATATCAAATTTTTACAAAGGTAATAACGTACATGTCAAATCACATTCAACAATAATATTTGACTTTATTTTTTGTATAAAAGGAAGACAATTCTTCTTTTAACACTCTCCTTTTTTGGCTTTATTTTTAATTAACTGCAATGTCTCAAGCATCCCAAACAACAAATGCAAAAAATGTCCGACATATGTTGTTGTGGCAATCTAGCTATGTTGAGGACGCCATGGACCGATTCAAATTCAGATAAAAAATTCTTTAACTTGCGTTGGAAATGAGAGTGTGTATATGAATTTGCGATTTATCTTTTTTTTTTTAAAGTAAGAAAATTCATGTAATAACTTTGTTTTTAGATCAAGGATAATAATATATGATCTTTTTTAAAGTGTCTTGAGGAAGACTCACCAATGAGCAGCCCATCGACATCAAATATTCAAGGCGCTTCCAAGTTTTAAATACTACAAAGGCTTTAGAAATCCGAAAAAAATAGAGATCTACTCATGACATTGTTAAATGAAGTCGAAGAGAAAAGGGATTACTTGAAAGGATCACTAAAAGAAATTTAAATGGAGAGGGATCAACTAAAGAAAGGGTTGATTTTGGCCGAAGAAAAAGAGAATGACCTAAAGAAATTATTGTATGGTTTTTTTTTGTTGTTGTGTTTTTTAAAAGAAGTAATAGGGATGTAGGAAAATGAATATATAGATGTATGGTTTATTAAATCAGTCGTGGGTGCAGTCTATAATTAATAGCGAATCACTTCTATAGCGTTTATCATCGACCTCTACAAACTATGACAGTATCTGAATTGTTAACAAAATGCAATGCATAACAATAAACTTTTATGTATGATTTTTTAAATAGATCAGGGGTACGGTCTATAAATTATAGCGAACGACTTCGATAACATTTGTCATCGACCTCTATAAATTAGTACAATAGCTGAACTGGTAACCCAATGCAATCAATTTTATAATCTAACAAGACAATGGAATAATTGAGCATAGTTTTATCAGTAAATATCATCGTTGCTTTGCCAAATATATGTAATTCAATTATCCATAAAAATCAAATCAATCCACAAAACTAGATATTATCATCATTGAGTTCCTTAACAATGCGCATCACATCAACTTCATTTTCTTCATCATTTTTCTCCTCTTCTTCTATTTTTTCTTCTTCTGCTTTTCAAACACTTCTTCTTTATCAACTGCCTTCTTTTTTTACTTTTCTTCTTCTTTGGACTTTTTTCACCATTTTCTTCATTTTTCTCTATATTTTCTGCTTCTTCTTCAACTGTCATCTCTTGTTCTTTTTAATTCATATCTTGTTCATCTGCTTCATTCTCCTCTTATATTTCTTTTTCTTTCTTCTCTTCTTCCTCTTTTTCATCTGCTGCTGCAATACCAGTCACTATGACAGCAAGTTCTTTGAGGTTTACTTGACGTCGGCTACAAAAGAGACTATCAACGTGTAATACCCCGCATATTTCTATGCTAGGAATTGAATAAGTATTCCTACGTATGAAATCTCCTATCCTGTGATTCATACTTGAGTACATGACTTACAATGAATATCCTAGTGATATTATAGTTTATGATGCATTAAGCATGCTCATATGTGTTACTTAAGGTAATACAAGCTAAGAGTTTTTGAATCCATCAAGTTTAAGTGTTTGATTTTGTAAGGGTCATCTTTGAATGAGTAAAGATCAATGTTAATGTGGTATTTTGGCTGATTTAGACCCACCAAATTATAGAGAATCAAATTAGCTTTCCAATGATACCAATTTCACCTTAATCCAATACCCGGCCAAAAAGTTATGCCAATTTTTGTGAGAGACAATAAGGATAGGCGATTGGCTAGGCGCCGCCCAACCAAACATAGGATATTGGTTAGGCGCCGCCAAACCTAGCTTGAGCAATCACTTGGGCGCCACCTAAGTCAGTTTCAGGTGTCAAAAACACTCCATTTTGAGTTATTTTAAGGGTAATTAAGTCTTTTAACACTCCTTACACGTCCCTAAACTTAACCCTATGAAATATATAGCTTCTAAACATATTACAACCCTATTATCATCTCAAAAATCATCATCCAAGAGCATTAAAAGAGAAAAACAACTAGGGTTGCGTAACTAAGCTTGAAGATTCGATTTCATGGAAATTTGTCCGTCAATCATGAAGAATCTTCCTTCTAAGGTATGCGAGAGTTGATTCATGAAAGTCTTTCATCCATGAAGCTCAAAAACCATCTTCTAAATTTTTTATTATGATTTTTATGTTTTTGGTGGTTGATGTTCATGTGGTTGGAGTTTGATGATGCCTAAGATGGGATCTTTGTATGTTCATTGTGAGGACATGGTGCTATTTAACGTATAAATATGTGAAATTGGTGGTTGAATATTTGTAATCTCGATGAATCCACCTATGCCTAAGATGTGCATGTAAGGTGTTTGTGAAAATACCTAAGGGAATAGAAATCATGCTTTTATGACATAATAAGTCCTAAATGACTAATCTATGTTCTAAGTTTATATTCAACATGATCCCCGTGCTATTGTCTTGAATTGAAGAAGTTGTACTAGATGCTCATAATATTGTTGCGATATGGAATGACCATGTTATTAAAGTCATGCAAGTATATACATGTTGTGTGCATTCTCGATCATATGATAGTTTATTGAGAATCAATCTTATTATGAAAGCCTTACTTATGATATTGTGAATTGTGGACTCAAATCCTGTGATCAAGTCATATCATGTGTGTCAGTTTTCTCCTATAGAGTGCTGGGCGTACTTGTACCCAAAAACTATAGATGTATGCCTAGATCCATGTCATGTTTCAGGATATTCGAACTCAAGCTATGATTTCATAGACTTCAGTCAGTCATGTGACTTAGGAAAACCTCATGATCTTAGTAAGTTGTCAGATATCAGTAACATTCCACCAGTCAAAGGAATTCAGTAAGATTAAGTCATGCACAATTATTTTTTTATGTCCAGTCCCTCCAGATGGGAGTAGAGGTTAGCACTGAGTGAACCCAAGGATGGGAACTCACCCGCCAGTTCAGGGTGTGATTCTTAGTAGTCATCCTTGTGTTCCAGAACTACATAGCCAGTGTAGGTTGAGACATCTTAACCCGTCAGATTAGGGTTGATGAGCTAGCTTAACCCGTCATTTTAGGGTTCCCACCGTTCTCATTGAGTGCCCACCAGATAAGGGTCACTCATAGGCTATCCTTACCTGTGGCACGGTATTGACACCCCTCCAGTCGGGGCAGAGATTGGATCCCAGCTTAGCCATAATGGCATATATGGACATGTCGGTTAAACACTACTTCCCACAGTTTCAGTATCAGTCTCAATGAAAGAACTCAGGGTGTTCTTCAAATTTTAGTATATACAGGACTGTCAGATACAGTTGTCAATATTATTATTTTCAGTGTCAGTCATGACAGTTATCAGTAAACCATGTATTAGCTTACAGGTTATGCTATCATGTATTCATGGTCCCAGTTTCTATATATGTGTGTTTGCACTCCCACGTTCATATTAGTCAGTCAGTGTTGTTCATGCATGAAACCCTTTATGTTCAGCCTACCTTCCTCATATACTCAGTACTCTAGTTGTACTGACGCATTTGAGATATGATTCTTTCTTTTCATATTATACCATAGGTTCCAGATATGAACTCCAGCAAAGCAGTAGCGGTAGCATTCCAGTCGCAGAGAAATAGTACGTCTTCATTGATTCGAGGACAATATGATTTGATACATTTATTTATTTCTTCAGTTCAGTTTTACAAAGTTAATTGGAGATATGTTCCTTCAACTCCTTATTTAGATAGTTTAGAGGCTTTCAGATTTATGTTCAGACTTAGCTTTCAGATTGAGCTTTCAGATTGAGTTTTTTTGGGTATTTTCACCCATATGATTTTATTTTGTTGAACCTTATGGCCTTACAGTTCTATGTTTTCCGCATTATTATATCATGATTTCTAGTATACAGGTACAAATATCAGTCATGGGTTAGCTTGTGGTCCCTCGGGGTCATAAGCACCGTGTAGCATTCTGCTTCAGTGAATCGGGGTGTTACAAACTTGGTATCAGAGCCTAAGGTTCAGTAGAGTCCTAGGAAGTCTAAAAGACGTATCTAGTAGAGTCTTGCGCGCCACATTTATGTGCGGAAGGCTATAAGATGTTTTAGGAATAGTCCTCTTTCTTCATTATTCATCTCATTCTAGTGAGCATAATCACAAGTTAAACTCTCAGTCTAATCCATTCTTCTCTTATTCCAGACCGTGGCCCCAAAGAAAAGAAACCAGCCAGCTCCTCAGCCCGAAGATCCTTTGGGCGAACACGTTTCCCATGCGTAGTTTAGAGCCACATTTACCACACTTACTCAGTCTATGGCTGCACAGAATAAATGGCCACCAGTTATTCCGGCCAATCCAGTGGCCAATCCAAAGTAGCTAGGGTTTGGGACTTCACCCGGATGAACCCTCCATATTTCCATGGGTATAAGTCTAATGAGGATCCTCAGGAGTTTATTGACCAAGTCCAGAAGGTCATTGACATAATGGGTGTTACTTTTATTGAGAGTGTTGAGTTAGTCGCCTACTAGTTACAGGATGTTGCTATTGATTGGTACAAACAGTGGAAGTCTAAGAGGTTAGATGATATAGGCCCTATCAAGTGGGAGGAATTTGTCATAGTCTTCTTAGATAGATTCTTTCCCCAAGAGCTAAGAGAATCCAAAGTTCTTGAGTTCATTAACCTCAGGCAGGGGAATATGATGGTTAGGGAGTATTCTCTCAGATTTACTTAGCTAGCCAGGTATGCTCTTCATGTGGTTGCAGACAATAGAGCTAAGATGAGCAAGTTTGTGTCAAGGGTTAACTATAGCGTGGTAAATGAGTGTTGGTCTATGATGTTGATCGGTGATATAACCTTAGCCAGACTCATGACCCATGCCTAATAAGTAGAAGAGCAGAAGTTTAAGACAATGGGAGAGGCAAAATAAGAGAGCAAGGTCAGGTAACTTCAACTTTGCTCACCCCAAGTCAGATGGAGGAAACCATTCACAGTTTCACTCCAAGTCAGTCGTTCCAGCTCCTTCCTCTGCCAGTGCTCCAGTACCTAAGTTCAGAGATGGCAATAGAGCCAATGTGCCAAGCTCTAAATCTTAGGGCAGTGTTAGTAGTGCCTAAACGAATCCCTTTTATCAGACTTATGGTAAGAACGACAAGGGCATTTGCAGAGTCGGTAGTAATGTCTGTTTTGGTTGTGGCAAGCCAGGACACAGGATTAAGGAGTGTCTGCAATCAAGTCCTCAGGGTCAGCAAAATCATTCGACAGCTCAGTCCAGTCGCCCGAACTAGCTAGGTGCCATTTCCAATGCTACCAGTGGGCAATGCCCAAATAGACTTTATGCTCTTCAGTCCCGAAAAGATCAGGAAAAATTCTCCTGATGTTGTTACTGGTACATTACAGATTTTCCATGTTCATGTTTATGCTTTTCTAGACCCAAGTGCATCTTTATCTTTTATTACTCTATACATAGCAGGCAATTTCATAATCAGTCCCGAACTCCTAATAGAGCCTTTCTCAGTCTGTACCCCAATAGGTAAAACCATCATAGCCTAGCGGGTATACAGGAACTGCCCGATTATGATATCTCAAAAATCCACATCAGCAGATTTAGTGGAGTTAAAGATGACTGATTTTGATATCATTCTCGGTATGGATTAGCTTCATTCCTACTATGCCATAGTCGACTGTAGAAATAGGATAGTTCAATTTCAGTTCCTGAATGAGCCCATCCTAGAGTGGAAGGGTAGCATTTCAGCGTTCAGGGGTCAACTTGTTTCCTACCTTCGGGCAAGGAAAATGATTTCTAAGGGATGTGTGTATCATCTCGTGCATGTTAAAGATTCTAGTTCTGAATCTCCCAGCCTTGAAAAAGTCCCTATTGTTAATGAATACTCAAATATCTTTCCCGAAGATCTTCCAGGCATTCCTCCCAAAAGGGAAATAGACTTAGGCATAGACCTTATTTCGGATACTCAACCTATTTCTATTCCACCATACAGAATAGCAATAGTAGAACTCAAAGAACTAAAAGATCAATTGAAGGATCTCTTAGATAAGGGATTCATCAAAGCTAGTATTTCCCCATAGGGTGCACCAGAATTATTCGTGCGCAAGAAAGACGATTCTCTCAGGATATGTATTGATTACCGTCAACTCAACAAGGTCACGGTCAAGAACAGATATCCTCTTCCTAGGATTGATGATCTATTCGACCAACTTCAGGGTGATAGTTACTTCTCCAACATAGACCTCAGATCAGGCAATCATCAGCTCAGAGTTATAGAATTTGACATTCCGAAGACAGCTTTCCATACTCGGTATGGTCACTTCAAATGTTTAGTCATGTCATTTGGTCTTACCAATGCCCCTGCAACTTTTATGGATTTGATAAACCGTGTGTTCAAGCAGTACTTGGACATGTTTGTCATAATCTTTATAAATGATATTCTGGTCTATTCTCACACAGAGCGTGATCATGCAGACCATCTCAGGATTATTCTTTCGACTCTCAGGGATCACCAGTTATTCGCTAAGTTTAGAAAGTGTGAATTTTGGCTAATATCATAGCATTGCTTGGCCATATTATTTTCGGTGATGGCATTAGAGTAGATTCTCAGAAAATCGAGACAGTAAGAAACTGGCCCAAACCCGTATCTCCATCAGATATTAGGAGTTTCTTGGGTTTGGCTTGCTATTACAGATGGTTTGTTGAGGGATTTTCTTCTATTGCATCTCCTATGTCCAGATTGACTCAAAAGAAGATTAAGTTTTAATGGTCAGATTCATGTGATAAAGGCTTTCAAGAGTTGAAGACTCGACTCACCTCAGCTCTAGTTCTAGCTATTCCAGATGGTTCAAGCAGTTTTGTAGTCTATTATGATGCATCCATAATGGGTTTAGGTTGAGTCCTCATGCAGCATGGTAAAGTCATAGCCTACACCTCCAGATAGTTAAAGACACATGAGAAGAATTATCCTACTCATGATCTTGAGTTAGCAGCGGTAGTTTTTGCGTTGAAGATTTGGAGGCATTATTTCTATGGAATTCGTGTAGATGTCTTCTTAGACCATAAAAGCCTCCAATATGTCTTTTCCCAGAAAGATCTCAATCTTCACCAGAGAAGGTAGTTAGAGCTCTTGAAGGATTATGACATGATTGTTCTTTATCATCCGAGCAAGGCCAATGTTATGGCCGATGCTCTCAGTCAACTCTCTATGGGTAGTATTTCTCACATTGAGGATATTAAGAAAAAGATGGCTCCGGAGATCCATAAGCTTACTAGACTAAGCATTCGCTTAGTCGATTCGTCAGTGGGTGGTGTATGCATTCATAGTAGCTCAGAGTCATCTCAAGTTTTTGAGGTGAAAGAGAAACAAGATGGGGATCCTAGCCTTGTCAAGCTCAAAGAGTCAGTTCAGAATCAGAAAGTCGAGGTTTTCTCCCAAGAAAGATATGGAGTTCTTCGTTGTCAGGGTCATCTATGTGTTCCAGGTGTAGATGAATTGAGGCAGCGAATTATTACAGAAGCGTATGGTGCGCGATACTCTATTTATCCAGGGGCCACTAAGATGTACCACAACATGCGGGAGATCTATTGGTGGAGTGAGATTAAGAGAGATGTTGCAGAGTTTGTGGCTAAGTGCTCTACATATCAGCAGGTTAAGATAGAGCATCAGAAACCTAGTGTTTCCATGGAAGGTTCACCATTCCTACTTTGAAGTGGGAAGAAGTTAACATGGACTTCGTGATGGGTTTGCCTAGAACTCGTCATCAGCATGATTCATTCTGGGTTATTATAGATAGAATGGCCAAGTCAACTCATTTCCTTCCAGTTCGCACTTCTTATTCCGCCAAGGATTATCCCAAACTATATATCAGGGATTTAGTCAGGTTACACGGTGTTCCACTATCTATCATCTTAGACAGAGGTACCCAATTTACTTCTCACTTTTGGAAAGCGTTCCAAAAGGGTCTCGGTATCCAAGTCCATCTCAGCACAATATTTCATCCTCAAACAGATGGTCAAGAAGAGAGGACCATTCAGAATCTTGAAGATATACTAATGGCATGTGCAATTGACTTCAAGGGAAGTTGGGACGACCACTTTCCTTTGATTGAGTTTGCATACAACAATAACTATCATTCTAGTAGTCAGATGGCTCTATTCGAAGCTCTCTATGGTAGGAGATGTAGATCTCTGATTGGTTGGTTCAAAGTTAGTGAGGCCTCAATCATAGGTCCTGACTTAGTATTTGATGCCTTAGAGAAAGTACAGTTGATCAGAGAGAGACTTCGGGCTTCTCAGAGCTGATAGAAGTCCTATGCAGATGTTCATAGAAAGGATCTCGAGTTTGAGGTCAATGACTATGTCTATCTTAAGATCTCTCCCATGAAGGGAGTAAAGAGGTTTGGCAAGAAAGGGACACTCAGTCCCCGATATGTCTGTCCCTTTAAAATTCTTTGTCGCTTCGGCAAGGTATATTATGAGCTTGAGTTACCTTCAGATCTAGCCTCAGTCTATCTAGTCTTCCATGTCTCTTTGCTAAAGAAGTGCATAGGTGACCCAGCAGTTTTTGTCCCTATTCAGAGCATCGACATTTAGAATAGCCTCTCCTATGAAAAGATTCCAGTCGAAATCTTAGATTATCAGACTAGTAGATTAACGAACAAAGAAGTCCCTCTAGTCAAGGTTCTTTGGCAAAATTAGTCTCATAGGGGAGCTACTTGGGAAGTAAAAGCAGATATGCATACCAAGTATCCTCACCTTTTCCCCGCCAATTCAGATAAAGATCAAGGTAACAGTTCTTCTTAATCTTATTCAGTTTCACATTTATGTTTCTAGTATAAACTTGGTACCTATTAACCGTTTAATACTCAGTCATGCATTCACGTGTCAGTTGTCCATGCATCAGATATGCACAACTTTAGTATGTTTAGCATGTCAGTCATGAGATCAAGTTTCAGTTCTTTATGTTCAGTTCAGGTTCTATTGTCTTGTATCCCTTCTCAGTAAATTCTCATTCGAGGACGAATGTTCTCAAGGGGGAGATATTGTAATACCCCAGATATTTCT
Organism: Capsicum annuum; assembly: GCF_002878395.1. Classification (NCBI taxonomy): domain Eukaryota; kingdom Viridiplantae; phylum Streptophyta; class Magnoliopsida; order Solanales; family Solanaceae; genus Capsicum; species Capsicum annuum. Next base: position 40,445,825 of record NC_061112.1, on the reverse strand, counting down.
AAGCTAGGAAGTGAATATGTATTCCTACATATGAAATCTACTATCCAGTGATTCATACTTGATTACATGACTTACAATGAATATCCTAGTGATAGGATAGCTTATGATGCATTAATCAAGTTTATATGAGTCACTTAAGGTAATAAAAGCTAAGAGTTTTTGAATCCATCAAGTTTTAGTGTTTGATTTTGCAAGGGTCATCTTTGAATGAGTATAACTCAATGTTAATATTATATTTTGGCTGATTTAGACCCACCAAATTGTGGAGAATCGAATTAGCTTTCCAATGATACCAATTTTGCCTTAATCCAATACCCAAGCAAAAAGTTATTCATGAGAGACAGTAAGGTTAGGCGATTGGTTAGGTGCCGCCCAACCAAACATAGGCGATTGGTTAGGCGCCGCCCAACCTAGCTTAGGCAATCACTTGTGCACCGCCTCAGTCAGTTCCAGGTGCCAAAAACACTCCGATTTGAGTTATTTTAAGGGTAATTAAGTCTTTTAATACGCCTTACATGTACCTAAACTTAACCCTACGAAATATATAGCTTCTAAACATATTACAACCCTATTATCATCTCAAAGCTCATCATCAAAGAGCACTAAAAGAGATAAACAACTAGGGTTGCGTAACTAAGCTTGAAGATCCGATTTCAAGGAAATTCCTCCATCAATCATCAAGAATCTTCCTTCTAAGGTATGCGTGAGTTGATTCATGGACTCTTTTCTTCCATGAAGCTTAAGAACCATCTTCTAAATTTTTTATTATGATGTTTATGTTGTTGGTGGTTGATGTTCATGTGGTTGGAGTTTGATGATGCCTAAGATGAGATCTTTGTATGTCTATTGTGAGGATATGGTGGTATTTAACGTATAAATATGTGAAATAGGTGGTTGAATATTTGTAATCTTGATGAATCAACCTATGCCTAAGATGTGCATGTAAGGTGTTTGTTAAAATACCTAAGGGAATAAAAATCATGCTTTTATGACATAATAAGTCCTAAATGACTAATCCATGTTCTAAGTTAATGTTCAACGTGATCCCCGTGCTATTGTCTTGAATTAAAGAAGTTGTACGAGATGCTCATGATATTTTTGCGCTATGGAATGACCATGTTATTGAAGCCATACAAGTATATACATGTTGTGTGCATTCCCGATCATGTGATAGTTTGTTTAGAATCATTATTATTATGAAAGCCATACTTATGATGTTGTGAATTGTGGACTCAAATCTTGTGATCAAGTCATGTCATGTGTGTCAGTTTCCTCCTATCGAGTCCTGGGGGTACTTGTACCCAAAAACTATAGCTGTGTGCCTAGAGCCATGTCATGTTTCACGATATCTGAACTCAAACTATGATTCTATAGGCTTCAGTCAGTCACGTGACTCAGGAAAACCTCATGATCTTAGTTAGTTGTCAGTTATCAGTAACATTCTGCTAGTCAACGGAATTCAATAAGATTAAGTCATACACAGTCATTTATTCATGTCCAGTCCCTCCAGATGGGAGTAGAGGTTAGCACCGAGTGCACCCAAGGATGAGAACTTACCCGGCAGTTCAGGGTGTGATTCTTTGTAGACATCCTTGTGTTCCAGAACTACATAGCCAGCGTAGGTTGAGACATCTTAACCTGTCAGATTAGGGTTGATGAGGTGGATTAACCCATCAGTTTAGAGTTCCCACTATTCTCATTGAGTACCTACTGGGATAAGGGTCACTCACAAGCTGTCCTTACCCATGGCACAGTATTGACACACCTCCAGTCGGAGCAGATATTGGACCCCAGCTTAGCCGTAATGGCATACATGGGATATATCAGTTAAACACTACTTCCCACAGTTTTAGTATCAGTTTCAATAAAAGAACTCAGGGCGTTCTTCAGATTTAAGTATATACAGGACTGTCAGATACCGTCGTCCATGTTATCAGTTTCAGTATCAGTCATGATAGTTATCCGCAAACCATGTATTAGCCTACAGGTCATGCTTTCACGTATTCACATTCCCAGTATTTATATATATGTCTTTGCACTCCCACTTTTATATTAGTTAGTCAGTGTTGTTCATGTATGAAACCCTTTATGTTCAGCCTACCTTCCTCGTGTACTCAGTACTCCAGTTGTACTGACGCTTTTGCGCTATGGTGCTTTCTTTTCATGTTACACCATATGTTCCGAGAAATAAACCTTAGCACAGCAATAGTGGTAGCATTCCAGTCGCAAAGACACAGTGAGTCCTCATTGATTCGAGGATAATATGATTTGATACATTTATTTATGTCTTCAGTTTAGTTTTATAGAGTTAGTTGGAGACATGTTCCTTCAACTTCTTTTTCAGATAGTTTAGAGGCTTTCAGATTTACGTTCAAATTTACGTTCAGACTTAGCTTTCAGATTGAGTTGTTTTGGGTATTTTCACCCACATGATTTTATTCTAGTGAACCTTATGACATTACAGTTCTTTGTATTCCACATTATTATATCATGATTTGCAGTATACAGGTACAGATATCAGTCATGGGTTAGCCTGTAGTCCCTCGGGGTCATGAGCACCATGTAGCATTCCGGTTCAGCGAATCGGCATGTTACATATGTCTTGTATTGTTTTTAAAGGATTACAAAAATTAAGCAAGAAAATGATTACCTTCATCTTGTTTATTTTTGTTGTTCTTCTCGATTCACCTCACCCTCTCATCACTAATAAAAGAAGAATAATCGATTATGGTTTTCTCGTGCAAAGCAACATGCTCACATAGATCTTCATCATTAGAAGTGTCTGGTGTTGTTCTAAGTCCACTTGAACTAGTATGATCACAAGCATGTGCTGGACATGGAACATCATTTTGACCACCCAAATCTTAGTCTTTGTCTGTGACCTCCACTGATAAAGTAAGGATAGTAATGCCTTTTAACTGTGCCTTCAAGGCATCGATGGAACTGTCATTAAATTTGTTTGTGTACGGGTTAAATATTTTTATATAGGTCTGCTCCATCTCACAGACTGCCACGGTAAGGTACGGGTGAACAATCTATAAAAAAATATAAATTACATGACATTCACTAATTTAATAATATTATTACCGTATTACAGTAAGTACACTTTTACCTTTGTGTTGTTTCCTTTATACTTAAATGAGTATCCTTCCATAAGTTTTTTCTCTTCGATGTGTACCATCTAAGAAGATGTAAATAGGTAAAGGAGAATCCAAATTGGTAAGAGTCGAAAATAAAAGCATAAATATATCTACAAGTCTATGTATTATTACATAAATATATAAGAGTTTAAAATATATCCATATGATTGTAGATTACAAGTACCAAAAACGCCCAGGGAAAGCCGTATAGAGTGTTCGATGTGTTTCTCCTCTTTGCAGACTCTTTTCTTCTGCTTGCTCAAATCAGTTTTCTTTCTCAAATAGCTCAATGTTAGGCCAAATGACATTTTTTTCCCATGGATAACTCTCGAAGAAATGTAAATCAGGTGCTATCTTAATATGGTATGAATCCACCTTCTTTGTTGGGTCCTTTGACGGCAGTATCGAGTGCATGATCTAAAATAAAGAGCACCTCAACTTTTGTTGATTATTCAACCTATTACCTTATCAGGCTAATCAGCCTTGCAGTAGTAATACACTTGTTCTTCATCTCCTTAAAATGAAAGCTTTGGCCATTTCGGAGGACTTTGATCATTTTTTATTCACGGTGATATGGTTAATAATTCAGCCCAGTAATTAGAGAAAATTCCTATAAGATGAAACATGTTAGCTTACAATTCATATAGAACAAAATTTTTTGTATTTTTTTATTATTTTTGATACGTCGTAGCAACACATAATGGACCATATGTCCACTAAACTTAAAATTTTTTGGCATATGTCTCAAGTGTCCAAAACAAGTCTTCTTAAAATCAGCATACAACTTTTGTTCAACTAGAATCCTTCTAAACTCTTGAGAAACTACCATTCTTGATCTTACAGAAATCTTTGAAGGAAAATAACCTAACTCATCCATCCAAATTGTTATGTCATACAGCTCAACAGAGATATCTCTTGTACAAATTGTCAAGGATAGGGGATCCTTCTCCTCCCCATCTCCACTATCACTCTGTCCTTATCATCACAGCGGTCACTTTCACTTTCCCCTTTTCTTTTTCTTTACTTTCCTCAACATCATCACTATTATGTTCACTATTTTTCTTTAATTCGTCAATCTCAAGAATGATTTTTGAATTCCAACTTAGATTCTTCGATTACAGCTTTTTTCCTCTTCGAAGTTTTGGAAACTTCATTGCCTTTTCTCTTTCTACTGCTACAAGAAGCGGAAGTAAACCTTTTAACTGCTCATGAACTTTGACCATTTAGATCTACAAGCAAAAACAAATCAGTATTGGTCGATTTGTCGACCATCGGTCTATTAAAATAGATGGCAAAACACAACAAAAACATATTTGTAGTGGTTGATCTATAGACCACAGGTCTATTAAGAAAAATGAAAAAATGCCTCAGATCAAACATGCAAATCAATTTACAACTTCTCCAAATATTAGCAGTGCAATTAATAGCAATAAGAACACCATTAAAATAGGTCTAATTCAGTAAAAAAATTCAAAATCAATATGAAATATAAATACTGAAGTTCAAAATTTTCTAGCCATTACCAAAAGCAAAATACAATTAAACATGTGGAATCAAGAATATTAACTAAAAACACTCAGATTTTTACTAATTCAGTGAAGAACAGTGGAATTTTCAGCAAAATCAAAGAACGACTACACAAAACAAAATTAAAAGAAATACTAAAATGGATCTAAAACTTATCGGGATAGAAGGTTAAACTTATCTGAGCATGAGAAGATTAAAAATTTTGACTTGGGGAGGAATAATCGAGCAAAACATTTCAATTCACTAAAGATATGATTAAAATTGGGAGAAGAAGAATATTTGAGGAGAGAAAAAAGTAGTTGAATTTATTAAATAAATTTAAAAAAGGTTTGAATATTTGATAAATATATAAAGGAATCATATTGTATTTTTACAAAGTTATATTTTATCCCTTACTTTTAAAAATGTTAAAAAGGCCCATGACCCCACAACCATAGTCCATTTTTTTTTCAAATCCTAACCCTAGAAAATAAATGAAAAAGAAATTTTGTGGGTATCTCTCAAATTAAGTTTTCAACGTGGCTATTTTTCAAAATATTCTGCACTGTCTAGTCACCTTAACTATCCTAACAAACTAACTAAATTGCATAGTTAATCTTATTAGCTATAGCATAATTAAGCTAGGATAATCTTCCCTCTCCCCTCAAATTGGAGGTGTCAATGCACTACCAACTTTCCAAGAACATAAAGATGTTTGAGTCCAGTGAGAGCCTTAGTAAGTATGTCAGTTAG